>NC_057806.1:469134057-469139443 GCF_018294505.1 Triticum aestivum | reverse complement strand
TTATCCCCCTCTCTTTTATTTTGCTTTTCATTTATTATTTTCTTTTTCTGTTATTGGTTTATTTAAAATGCTCTGGCATTTTGTAAAAATTATTGCACCCCACCAATATTAGGTTAGTTATTTTAGAAAACCCCGGAACATTTTAGAACTTATTTTCGGAACTCGTTATCATTTGTTTTAGTTTTAAATTTTGTTTTAGGACGGGTCCGAATTAACGAGAGGTTATTTAACCGAACCGGGACGATTACTGTAGCATAACCACCCGGGCGTTACAAATCTCCTCCACTACAAGAAATCTCGTCCCGAGATTTAAGAGGGGGACTAAGGGGGAAGGTCTGGTTATGAAATCCTAACGAATCTTCTCAGTCTTGGTTCGTCTTCTCGAAGAGGTCGATCCATAACGTTGATGTCTCCATACCACGGCTTCAGGTCCTCACGATGAAGTCGTCATTTTTTTTTGAGTTTTCATTGTACATATGAAGGACAAGGGGTAACTTTGGAAAAACAGACCTCTGCAAGGTTGACTATCTGGTTGATAACATCGGGGATGGTGGCGGAAAGTAACTCTCAAATTGTAATTTAAGAAAACACCGAGAGCAAGTAAGACGGTGCAATAAGAAGTTTCGAGAGGATAGGCAATCGTTCATTGCCTGAAGCAGAGTGTGAAAGGGGTTCAGAGCAACGGGAATAAGTATTGTGTCCGATACCAGAATAGATCAACAGGCAAGTGGCCCGTGAATTACATACAAAGTCAAGCACGAGGAATAACTTTGACATCAGGTTGTACAGAAGAGTCAGGTTTCGATCCTGTGAAACTGTGGGTTATGGGCCCACCATGTGGTTAAAAGTAGAAGGTTGGTGGCATCTTGCACGATCATGTAAGCAAGGCATGTTAGAGGAGAGTCTGAGGGTCACGTCGGCAACAACATAGGTACCAAGGGCGAGGGACGAAGAGAACCATTTTCCTGCTCGTTGAACGAGGCGGACCATTAGGCAAGGTTCTCGTCCATCGGTGGATACCGGAATGTCATCAATAATACTAACAGGGTCTTGCTGACAGAATTGTACACCGAGGTGCTTACTAAAGCAGTGACTTATTATTGCTTAAATCATATAAACCTCAAGAAGGTTAAACATAACAATGGAAAGGAAAATGTGTTTAAACACATATTTCAAGGGTATATCCCTTCCAAGGACAAGCGGAGCATGATATCCATGACAGGATAAAAAGTAGAAACCGTTTAGGTAAGGGGAGAGGAATTTGATGACTATACCCATATAGCGGTGTTTGGATAATTGATAAATAAAATTTAGCATCGTGCTTCAAATGTTCCTGTTGAAAATCGGAGTACCATTGACATGCTTCGAGATAGCATTGACATGGTCTTCAGGTGAAGATCAGACTTTGGAAACACGAAGGATCCATCAGGAATAACTAGTAGAATAAGTCTTACAATTTCCTCATGGATGAACGGATAACCTTGCTGAAAAGGAATCTATAATGATAGGTCCTCCAGCCAGGGGGGGGGGGTGCTAGGCATGACATCATGTTACCGGGTCATCAAAGGATCAACATTATAACTCTTGGAAGTTGTCCCAACCATCATATCTGACCGAGATTCAGATCCGATTGGTGTCAGGATACATCAGACTTAGGATACCTGAGAAGAAAAGGTGCAACGCAAATTGACGAGATGACATTGTAAGATTCTCGGGGAAATGAACTATGAAGTGATTTCCGTTAACAAGAGTCCATCATTAACCCAAGGAGAGGACAAGGAGGTGTCTGGTGAACCCAACGGCAATTCGCCGAGATTCCCCAAAAGATGGATTTCCACCATTAAGTGAACAAGGAGATAACATTTGCCAAATCAAATGATATAAGGAAGTATGCGCGAGGAAAACATACACAAATAAACATTGGTTGAAATGTGCGCCCGAAATATGGGTTGGGTTGCACGACCAATGTCAGAATGGTGATTCAATTAACGAAGGACTTAGAATGAACTATCGCCCATTCACTTCAAAGCAATAGGGTTGCTAGGAGTTTAGAATTCACACGTCATAGCTCCAATGTCGGTATTCCGGTTGAAAACAATACGAGGACCAAGGAATGAACGAAGATGGCAAGAAGTATTATGATATCAAGAATTATTAAGAGGTGGTGAAATCCTCACCACATTCTTGACAAAAAGAGATGGTAATACTTCCGAGGTAAGGAAGATCAATTGCTGGACAGCAAGGAACTCAAGGTATAACATCAAACATGAACAAGCTTGTGTTGGTGGGAAGGCAATAAAGTGGTCGATGATAATACAATTCATCGAGGCAAGGATGGTATTTCTCATCATGAATCCAATTGATATCCTGGATGAGCTCAGAATGTTGACGATCTCGAAACCTTTGTCGCAAGAGTTCATGAAGATGTAATCGATCGGCGACGACATCAAGTCAAAGTAATGATGAAGTGAAAGGTTATAGGAACCAAGGGTACGACACAAACTCGAACTCAAGCTTGTTGGTTAAGGTGAAAGGATATGACGAGGAAAATCGACGTAAGGTTAGTTCATCGTCGAAAATTGGTGCTCCGAGAATAAGGACCAGGTAGCACCGTTAGAATCATCATGACAATGATATAGCCAAACAGGCTAGGAATGGCGTGGTCGGGTACAAACTCGTACTTATAGAAGCTTACTGAAGAGTTGTTGAACCGTAGTGCGGACTTGGTTCAGTTATCGGTGTCCTTGAGTGTTTAATAACTCAGAGCCCGTGAAAATTTGAATAAGTGGGAAGGTAGCACTTGATGAAGAACTCATAAGAGGTTATGCAGTTCCAAGATAATCTCGAGATACCAGGGGGGTAATACTCGACACAAGATCAAAGTAAAGATTGGACTGGCGTATTGATCCATAGGAGACAATTGTTATAAATTGTCCGAGAAATGAGATCAAAGAAGAACAATCATGGTCGGAACCACGGTTGCAAGGGATCAATTCACAGATACCATATGTTAGTTATCAAGGAAATAGTTATTTTTACAAGAAGCTTCTATGACAGGATCTACATCGTGTCCATGGGCATGAACACAAAGTTCAAGGTCGACTCCCACTTCTTTAATGCATAACCTTTCATCCACTTCTCGCGTTCGATTAAGTTGCAGTGTTGAAATTTTATCTGGCGAAGCACCAGAAGAGTATGACTCGTGAAAACTTTCGAGTTCACACATACTAAGGAAGGCATAGGTTCAACCCATCGGGGCATCTTAGAATCATATACCAGAATCTTTAGAAATAATTAACTCAAGCTCGAAGGCAGAGTATGGTTGAGAAGCAGAGGATACAATTTACCAAAGGCATTATGTATCAGAGGAAAGGCTCACAAGGTTATTGAATATGAAGGGCGTTGTCAGATAAAATCCAACAAAGGAAACGATGGTCCTCAACGGAGCTGGTGTGGGTATCGGTACTCTATCAAAGGAAGAAGGAATGCAAGTGCACCGGATTATAGAAACAACTAACTAACTCAATTGTCAAATGCAAAGGAATTATGATTCCCAAATCAAGGGATCAGAAGCAATGTTCTGATTAGGGGTGGATAAGTTGAATAGCCTTAGGGTACAATCAAAGACAATTTGATTGGTCGAGAACCAATTCCAGTTAAAAGAATGGAAGCTCAGCCGGAAAGGTAATTTATAAGGATCAATGATGATTGCGTGTATTCGCAGAATATTGAGTCAACAGACTTAAAATGATAATGACAAGGAATGTCATTAAGACTACGAGACTTATGGGATTAACCATAATGCAAGCAAGCAAGAATTTCAAGAGCCAAAGGCTCCAGAGGATTTTCGGAAGATCGAATATTATTTTGAAGACTTTCGTGAAACACATGAACAACTGGGGATAAGCGGTTACTCGACAAGTGCGAGAATTATCCATAGGGGTATTCAGGTGACAAGGAATTGCAAGACAGTAGGCACAAGATATTCTCGGATCAATAGAGAGAATTTCGGGGTATCTTGTAATAACAAGATCAACTGAGAATAAAAGTAAGAACGTCAAGTGTATGTATTTATCCATAGGGATAATTCGATGGTAGGGAATTGCAAAGGCAACGGGCACAAAGTCTCAAAAGAGTTTCGGCGAGTAACTTCGAAATCTTCTGGTGTAGCCGGCGATCACCTGGACTGAAGGGGCTCTCCGGGAGAAAGTATTTTCGAGAACCTAAAGTCAGATTTTAGTAAAAATCGTTTAACCCAAATAGAAGAGATGTCAGAGTCCCAGAGCATAGGTCGAGGAATAAAAGATCCTACTACCACCCGATGGCGACGTGTGCCCGTAAGGCACACAGCCAAGTTAGTAAAAGTTTTTGTAATGTCTAGACTCGACTTCGGCCAAGGAGTGTGGAAGGGGGATTCCTACAGGCAGTTGGCTCTGATACCAACTTGTGACGCCCCCGATTCAATCGTACACTAATCATGCACGCAAATGTGTACGATCAAGATCAGGGACTCACGGGAAGATATCACAACACAACTCTACAAATAAAATAAGTCATACAAGCATCATAATACAAGCCAGGGGCCTCGAGGGCTCGAATACAAGTGCTCGATCATAGACGAGTCAGCGGAAGCAACAATATCTGAGTACAGACATAGGTTAAACAAGTTTGCCTTAAGAAGGCTAGCACAAACTGGGATACAGATCGAAAGAGGCGCATGCCTCCTGCCTGGGATCCTCCAAACTACTCCTGGTCGTCGTCAGCGGGCAGCACGTAGTGGTAGGCACCTCCAGTGTAGTAGGGGTCGTCGTCGACGGTGGCGTCTGGCTCCTGGACTCCAGCATCTGGTTGCGACAACCAGGTAGAAGGGAAAGGGGAAAAGAGGGAGAAAAGCAACCGTGAGTACTCATCCAAAGTACTCGCAAGCAAGGAGCTACACTACATATGCATGGGTATATGTGTAAGGAGGCCATATCGGTGGACTGAACTGCAGAATGCCAGAATAAGAAGGGGATAGCTAATCCTGTCGAAGACTACGCTTCTGGTCACCTTCGTCTTGCATCAAGTATAAGAGAGTAGATTGAAGTCCTCCAAGTAGCATCTCCAAGTAACATCTTCAAGTAGCATCGCATAGCATAATCCTACCCGACGATCCTCTCCTCGTCGCCCTGCGGAAAAGCGATCACCGGGTTGTCTGTGGAACTTGGAAGGGTGTGTTTTATTAAGTATCCGGTTCTAGTTGTCATAAGGTCAAGGTACAACTCCAAGTCGTCCTGTTACCGAAGATCACGGCTATTCGAATAGATTAACTTCCCTGCAGGGGTGCACCACATAGCCCAACACGCTCGATCCCATTTGGCCGGACACACTTTCCTGGGTCATGCCC
>NC_057806.1:469020413-469130945 GCF_018294505.1 Triticum aestivum | reverse complement strand
GCTGGCTGGGCCAGGGGGGGGGGGTTATCCCCCTCTCTTTTATTTTGCTTTTCATTTATTATTTTCTTTTTCTGTTATTGGTTTATTTAAAATGCTCTGGCATTTTGTAAAAAATTATTGCACCCCACCAATATTAGGTTAGTTATTTTAGAAAACCCCGGAACATTTTAGAACTTATTTTCGGAACTCGTTATCATTTGTTTTAGTTTTAAATTTTGTTTTAGGACGGGTCCGAATTAACGAGAGGTTATTTAACCGAACCGGGACGATTACTGTAGCATAACCACCCGGGCGTTACACTTGGCGTGGAAGGCAAGCTTGGAGATACGGATATGCAGATCTCCTACCATTGTAACCGACTTTGTGTAACCCTAACCCTCTCCGGTGTCTATATAAACCGGAGGGTTTTAGTCCGTAGGACAACATACACAACAACAATCATACCATAGGCTAGCTTCTAGGGTTTAGCCTCTCCGATCTCGTGGTAGATCTACTCTTGTACTACCCATATCATCAATATTAATCAAGCAGGACGTAGGGTTTTACCTCCATCGAGAGGGCCCGAACCCGGGTAAAACTTCGTGTCCCTTGCCTCCTGTTACCATCCGGCCTAGACGCACAGTTCGGGACCCCCTACCCGAGATCCGCCGGTTTTGACACCGACAATGGTGCTTTCATTGAGAGTTACTCTGTGTCGTCGCCATCAGGCTTGATGGCTCCTACGATCATCAATGGCGATTCAGTCCAGGGTGAGACCTTCCTCCCTGGACAGATCTTCATCTTCGGCGGCTTCGCACTGCGGGCCAATTCACTTGGCCATCTAGAGCAGATCGAAAGCTACGCCCCTGGCCGTCAGGTCAGATTTGGAAGTTTAAACTATACGGCTGACATCCGCAGGGACTTGATCTTCGACGGATTCGAGCCACTGCCGAGCGCGTCGCACTGTCCCGACGAGCATGATCTAGCTCTGCCGCCGAACAGTGCCCTGGAGGCCGCACCTGCATTGGCTTCGACTCTTAATTCAGAGCCAACTGTGCTGATCGAGGATGGGTGGTTGGATGCCACCTCGAGGGCTACAATCCCAACAGCGATCGAGCCGAACACCAGCCCCGCACTCTGCGAGACTCATGACTCCAAGGAGCCGGACTCCTCTCCGGACTCCGAACCCTCCGCGCCCCTGCCAATCGAATCCGATTGGGCACCAATCATGGAGTTTACTGCCGCGGACATCTTTCAGCACTCGCCTTTCGGCGATATTCTGAAGACACTGAAGTCTCTCTCTTTATCAGGAGAGCCCTGGCCAGACTACAGTCAGCAAGGTTGGGGTACGGATGATGAAGAAATTCAAAGCCCACCCACCACCCACTTTGTAGCCACTGTCGATGATTTAACCGACATGCTTGACTTCGACTCCGAAGACATCGACGGTATGGACGCCGATGAAGGAGACGATGAAGAACCAGCGCCTATCAGGCCCTGGAAAGCCACCTCGTCATATGACATATACATGGTGGACACCCCAAAAGAAGGAGATGGCGATGGAACAGCGGAGGATGACCCCTCCAAGAAACAGCCTAAGCGCCGGCGTCAGCGGCGCCGATCAAAATCCCGCCAAAACAAATACGGTGATTCCAGCATGGGAGATAATAATACTCCAGAAAGTGCCGAAGAAAACCCCCTCCAGCAAGATTTAGCACAGGAGGATGGAGACACCAGCTCTCATGAGAGAGCGGCAGACTGAGAGGTCGAGGACAATAACTATATGCCTCCCTCCGAAGAAGAGGCAAGCCTCGACGACGACGAATTCATCGTGCCAGAGGATCCCATCGAGCAAGAGCGTTTTCAATGCAGGCTTATGGCCATGGCAAGAAGCCTCAAGAAAAAACAGCAACAGCTTAGAGCTGATCAAGATTTGCTAGTCGACATATGGACTGAAGTCCTTGCGGCCGAAGAGCATAAACTCGAACGCCCCTCCAAGAGCTACCCAAAGCGCAGGTTGCTACCCCGATTAGAGGAGGAAGCACTTGATGCGGCCGATCGGCCACCTTGTGGCCGCGACAGAGAGGCCTCTCGGCCCTACACTCAAGCCGCACCCCGTACCAAGGCACGGGAATACGCGCCGGACTTACGAGATATGTTGGAGGACAAGGCAAGGCAAACAAGATCGATCTACAGATCGCGTGGGCGCCCCATGGCTCGAGACAGTATCCCTCACGCCGGCCACAAATTCGGCAGGGCCGAACACAGTAGACAAAGCTCATTGGAGCTATGTCGTGATATAGCCCAGTACAGAGGCGCCGCACACCCACTATGCTTCACAGACGAAATAATGGATCATCAAATCCCCGAGGGTTTCAAACCCGTAAATATCGAATCATATGATGGCACAACAGATCCTGTGGTATGGATCGAGGATTATCTCCTTCATATCCACATGCCCCGCGGCGATGATTTCCATGCCATAAAATACCTTCCACTCAAGCTTAAAGGACCAGCTCGGCATTGGCTTAACAGCTTGCCAACAGGATCAATCAGTTGTTGGGAGGACCTGGAAGCCGCATTCCTCGACAATTTCCAAGGCACTTATGTGCGACCCCCAGACGCCGATGACCTAACTCACGTAATTCAGCAGCCAGAGAAATCGGCCAGGCAATTCTGGACACGGTTCCTAACAAAGAAAAATCAAATAGTCGACTGTCCGGACGCTGAGGCCCTAGCAGCCTTCAAGCACAATATCCGTGATGAGTGGCCTGCCCGGCACCTTGGACAGGAAAAGCCGAAGTCTATGGCAGCACTCACGACAATAATGACCCGCTTTTGCGTGGGAGAAGACAGCTGGCTTGCTCGTAGCAACAATATGACCAAGAACCCTGGTAATTCGGATACCAGGGACAGTAGTGGCAGGTCGCGTCGCATTAAGCAGAAGCGCCGCATTAACGGTGACAATGCTGAGGATACGGCAGATAATGCCGGATTCAGAGGCTCTAAATCCGGTCAACGGAAAAAGGCATTCAAAGGGAATCCTAGGGGGCCGTCCAGTTTGGACCGAATACTCGACCGCTTGTGCCAGATACATGGCACCCCCAAAAAGCCGGCCAATCACACCAACGGGGATTGTTGGGTGTTCAAGCAGGCAGGCAAGTTAAATGCCAAAAATGAAGACAAGTGGCTGCATAGCAATGACGACGAGGAGCCCCGGCCGCCGAACAACAGTGGACAGAAGGGTTTTCCCCCACAAGTGCGGACGGTGAACATGATATATGCAACCCACGTCCCCAAAAGGGAGCGGAAGCGCGCGTTAAGGGATGTATACGCGGTAGAGCCAGTCGCCCCAAAGTTCAACCCATGGTCCTCCTGCCCGATCACCTTTGATCGAAGGGACCATCCCACTAGCATCCGTCATGGTGGATTCGCCGCATTGGTTCTAGACCCAATTATTGACGGATTTCATCTCACTAGAGTCCTTATGGACGGCGGCAGTAGCCTGAACCTGCTTTACCAGGATAAAGTGCGAAAAATGGGCATAGATCCCTCGAGGATTAAGCCCACCAAAACGACCTTTAAAGGCGTAATACCAGGTGTAGAGGCCAACTGTACAGGCTCAGTCACACTTGAAGTGGTCTTCGGATCTCCGGATAATTTCCGAAGCGAGGAGTTAATCTTCGACGTAGTCCCATTCCGCAGTGGCTATCATGCACTACTCGGGCGAACCGCATTCGCCAAGTTCAATGCGGTACCGCACTACGCATACCTTAAACTCAAGATGCCAGGCCCTCGAGGAGTAATTACGGTCAGTGAAAACACCGAATGCTCCCTCCGAACGGAGGAGCACACGGCGACCCTTGCAGCGGAAGTACAAAGCAGCCTCTCCAGGCAGTTCTCCAGTCCGGCCACTAAATGACCGGACACCGTCAAGCGTGCCCGGAGTAACCTACAACAAGACCGCCTGGCACGATCCGAGCAGGCGTAGCAATGCGGCCCCAACCCCAACCCTCACAAAAATGTGACACCAGTACTTCGCGTACATAACTACGCTCTAGAAATACCATGGGAAGGGGCACCATCACGGCACGCCCGAAACACGGCTTAAACCGCACCAGGGGCTGCCGATTTTTTAATTTTCTCTTACTTTCAGGACTCCACACTTCGGAAGGCCTGTTCGGCAGTTCAATTGCCGCACAAACGATGCAAGAACCAGGGAAGCAGACAAGCCGCGCCGCATTACGGAACTCCCAAGTGGTCTCTATCACGAGCAGTATACCTATTTCGCATACTATTCCGCAGCTTGCCCCTGGAATGGACATGTTACATAGTCCAACCTTTTGCTTATCGCATTATTTGTATCGTTCTGCTTTAATCGCAGCCCTCTTTAATAAATAGTGCATAGCTTTTGTCTATTTTTGCATTACTCTTTATATATATATATATATGTTCCTTAACGACATATTGCACCCGTACACTTTGGTACGGCCTAAATACGCCAGGGGCTTTAGTACCCCTCAATATGGTGTGAGAAGTTCGAACACTTTAACAAGTGCGGCACCCCGAACTTATAGCATTATATGCATCGGCTCTGAATCATGTCTTGGGTCAATAGTTGGGTTTGCCCGGCTCCTATGTTTTGGTGCCTTACGTTCGGCTATATCGGCTAAGGTAGCACTAGGAGAACCACTGCGATTGTGCCCCAGTTGAGCTGGGTTGAGCACCTCAGTGGAAAAAGCTAAAACTGACTGTCATGATGAAGCGAGAGCTGGTCGCTGTTCGAGAGGTTTTTTCGAGTCCCTAACGACTTATGCCGCTTAGAACGAGGAGCCGGCTCTGTCCGGCCAAGGCGTGGATAGCGCCCCGAACTCGATCTTGTGAATATCAGGGGCTTCGCCGAAATTTAAAATTATAGAATTCTATGGCTAAGTGAGAGTGTTCACGCATTATAGTCCGATTGCCTTGTTCGTTGGGCTGAGCGCCTCCCTCGAAGGACCCAAACATGGGAAAAAGAGCGCTCAGGTTTATCCCCGAACACCCCAGCACTAGCAGCACGGGGGCAGAAGCCAACGACTTGCCATCTCTCAGAATTGATAAACAGCCGCACAGAAGGTAATATTTTAAATTCCAACAGTATTGCTTAGCGCATATGAACAAATTTTCAGCGCACAGGACAAAACGAGCAAGTTTCACTCAAAAATTACATCCCTAGAACATTCATCCGCCACTAGGCAGGCACCCTTCAGAACATCCTTATAATAATTCTCGGGCTTGCGATGCTCTTTCCCCGGTGGTGGCCCATCCTTCACAAGCTTCTCAGCATCTAGCTTGCCCCAGTGCACTCTAGAAGGGGCAAGGGCCCTACGGGCACCTTCAATGCAGACGGAGCGCTTGATGACTTCGAGCCATGGACAGGCCTCCACCAGCCTCCGCACCAGCCCGAAATAGCCCCTAGGCAGAGTCTCTCCGGGCCACAGCCGAACTATGAGGCCCTTCATGGCCTGTTCGGCCGCCTTGTGGAGCTCGACCAGTTGCTTCAGCTGGTTGCTCAGGGGCACGGGGTGTCCGGCCTCAGCATACTGAGACCAGAACACCTTCTCTGTCGAGCTGCCCTCCTCGGCTCGATAGAATGCGGCGGCATCGGACACACTCCGGGGAAGATCTGCGAACGCTCCTGGAGAGCTCCGGATTCAGGTAAGTAACAAGTAACTCACGTTTATGTGTTTGCTTTGCATAAAGAATGCCTTACCCGCCGCTATCTTCTTCACCTCATCCAACTCCTGGAGGGTCTTCTGGGATTCGACCTTGGCAGACTTGGCATTTTCAATAGCCACCGCGATCTCGGACGCTCGTGTCTTTGAGTCAAGCTCCAAACTCTCATGTTTTTTCATGAGAACCCGGAGCTCTTGCTGCACCTTGCCAACCTGGGCCTCGTACCTCTCCCGCTCGGTGCGCTCCGTGGCCGCCCTCTTCTCGGCCTCGACCAGCGCTTGCTTAAGGGTCACCACCTCAGACGTGGCCCCTACAATAGCCACGATAATCCTGTCATTTTTTGCAATTGCACCTTTTTATATATATTTAAACAAGGTATTTCTTACCTTCATTGTCCTCGAGCTGCTTCTTGGCATGCCCGAGCTCTTGCTCGGACCACTCGAGGTTCTGCTTTAGCATGTCCACTTCCGCAGTCAGTGCGGCGGATGCAAGCAGAGAAGCCTGCATACGCATATTGACTCATTTTTGTTAGACTCCTGCGAATTTTATTTGATCCTCTATTCGGCTTTTCTTCCCGAACACCAAACAGAGCATCAGGGGCTACTGTCTATGCGGTAATATTATTTACACATTCTTTACTTACCTCAAAGCCTGTTAAAAGGCTAGTACAAGCTTCAGTCAGTCCGCTCTTGGCAGACTGAACCTTTTGGACCACCGCACTCATAATGGTGCGGTGCTCCTCGTCGATGGAGGCGCCTTGGAGCGCCTCCAACAGATTGTCCGGCGCCTCCGGTTGGACGGGGGTCACCGGCACGGTGGGCTTGCTCCTCTTGGAAGGAGGTCCCCTGCCGGACTCTGGAACCTTTGAAGGTTCCGGAGCGGTGTCCGGCCTAGAGCCAGACTTGGAGCCCTGGGGGGTTTCATCCCCTTTACTCCTAGAGTCCGGGAGGTCGCCTTGCGGCGCCTCCAGGACCACCTCCTCCCGGCTTGGAACCTGTTGGGACAACACTTTGGTGTCATCCGTAGGGCGGGGGGAGGAAGCCGTCGGAAGCGAGTTAACATCCAACTAGTCCAGTGAGCCGCTCGACGACACATTGAGCCAGTCTTTGGGTGGGCTGCATAAACATATTCGACATAAGGGAAAGCTGTGCAATAAACGAATACTATGAATTACTCTGGTATCCGGATACTTACGATTTTGCCAGGGGCTTGGCCCTGGGCGGCCACTCCTCTCTGCCGTCGTCGGCGTTGGTGGAGTAGTCCGGAGGAAGGGTTTTCCCCTTCTTAGACCCTCTGGCCTCCCCAGAGAGGGCGGCCTTCCTTTTCTTCTCTCCTCCCACTGGAGGGGGAGAGGTCTCTTCTTCTTCCTCCTCGTCTTCACGAGAGGAATGCGCCTCGGAACCGTCGGATGATGGATCTGACACCTCCTGGCGCCGGGCACTCTTTCGAGTCCTCGTGGCCTTTTTCGCGGCCTTCTTCTTCTGCACCACATAGGGTGCCGGAACCAGCAGCTTCGCCAAGCGAGCGTCTGCTGGGCCTTCGGGCAAAGGAGCCGGACAGTTGATCTGTTCGGGCGTCCCCTGCCAATCCTGTCAAAGGTAAGGGAGGTTAGATCCCGCATGGAGTCAAACTATGAAAAACTGATACCCTGTAAAAGGAAAAAACAGCTTACCACATGAGCGTGACGCTGCATACTGAATCCACGATCCTCGGTAGCGGATGCGGGGGCCTCGGCGCCCTTGAAAAGCACCTTCCAGGCATCTTCGTACGTCGTGTCGAAGAGCCTGCTCAGAGTTTGGTGCCGCGCCGGGTCAAACTCCCATAGGTTGAAAGCCCGTTGTTGACACGAGAGGATCAGGCGGATGAGCATAACCTGGACTACATTGACAAGTTTGAGCTTCTTGTCCACTAGGGTTTGGATGCATGTTTGGAGTCCGGTCAGCTCTCCTTTTTTACCCCACGATAGGCCCGTCTCCTTCCAGGAGGTGAGCCGCATAGGAGGTCCGGATCGAAACTCGGGGGGTGCGACCCATTCGGGGTCGCGTGGCTCGGTGATGTAAAACCACCCCGATTGCCACCCCTTCAGGGTCTCCATAAAGGAGCCCTCGAGCCATAGGACGTTGGCCATCTTGCCCACCATGGCGCCTCCGCACTCCGCCTGGTTGCCGCGCACCACCTTCGGCTTGACATTGAAAGTCTTGAGCCATAGGCTGAAATGGGGGCGGATGCGGAGGAAAGCCTCGCACATGATGATAAACGCTGATATGTTGAGGACAAAGTTCGGGGCCAGATCGTGGAAATTCAGGCCATAGTAGAACATGAGCCCCGGGACAAATGGGTGAAGAGGGAAGCCCAGTCCGTGGAGGAAATGGGGGAGGAACACCACCCTCTCATGGGGCCTAGGGGTGGGAATGAGCTGCCCCTTTTCGGGAAGCCGGTACGCAATGTTGTTAGACAAGTATCCAGCCTTCCTCAGTTTTTTGATGTGTCCCTCCGTGACGGGGGAGACCATCCACTTGCCTCCGGCTCCGGACATGGCTGGAGAGGGTTGAGGTGGGGAGTGCGGACTTGGGCGCTGGAGCTCGAGTGCGCGAGAATGGATAAGCAAGGGAGGAAGAAGGCGTAGGTGAAAAGGTGGATCCTTATCCCCTTATATGGGTAGACGCAACTACGTGTCCCCACCAGCCTGGTAAAACTCGCTTATCTCCAAGCGCCGTAATCAATGGCACGGTTGGGTTACCCACGCCCGTATTGATGAGAATCCCGGAATAAGGGGACATGATCTCTGCTTTAACAAGATGTGCCAAGGAAACCGCCTCGCATGACGCGCTGGGTGGGATAATGAAATGACTCGGATAAAGGCTTGGTCATGGTGTGTCACGCTATGGAATACGTCAGCAGATTAGATTGGTGTAAATATTATTCTCTCTATGGCAATATGTGGAAACTTATTTTGCAGAGCTGCACACTATCTTTGTGTTCAAAATCTTCTATGAAGTACTTGGAGGAGGAACCCGCCTTGCAATGCCAAAGACAATCTGCGCGCCGGACTCGTCGTCATTGAAGCCTGGTTCAGGGGCTACTGAGGGAGTCCTGGATTAGGGGGTGTCCGGATGGCCGGACTATACCTTCAGTCGGACTCCTGGACTATGAAGATACAAGACTGAAGACTTCGTCCCGTGTCCGGAAGGGACTTTCCTTGGCGTGGATGGCAAGCTTGGCGATACAGATATGCAGATCTCCTACCATTGTAACCGACTTTGTGTAACCCTAACCCTCTCCGGTGTCTATATAAATCGGAGGGTTTTAGTCCGTAGGACAACATACACAACAACAATCATACCATAGGCTAGCTTCTAGGGTTTAGCCTCTCCGATCTCGTGGTAGATCTACTCTTGTACTACCCATATCATCAATATTAATCAAGCAGGACGTAGGGTTTTACCTCCATCGAGAGGGCCCGAACCTGGGTAAAACTTCGTGTCCCTTGCCTCCTGTTACCATCCGGCCTAGACGCACAGTTCGGGACCGCCTACCCGAGATCCGCCGGTTTTGACATTGACAGGGGTTCTCAGCTCCTTTTCTATCAGTAATATTTAAATCAAATTCTTGTAGCAAGAGAACCCATCGAATAAGTCTAGGTTTAGCATCTTTCTTTTCCATAAGATATTTAATAGCAGCATGGTCGGTGTGAACAATTACTTTTGAATCAACAATGTAAGATCTAAATTTATCACAAGCAAACACCATTGCAAGAAATTCTTTTTTAGTAGTAGCATAATTTCGTTGAGCATTGTCTAGAGTTTTACTAGCATAATGAATAACATTTAGTTTCTTATCAACTCTTTGTCCTAGAACATCACCAACAACATAATCACTAGCATCACACATAATTTCAAAAGGCAAGTTCCAATCAGGTGGTTGAACAATAGGTGCAGAATTAAGGCTTTCTTGAGTGTTTCGAAGGCTTCTAAACAGTCATCATAAAAAACAAAAGGAACATCCTTTTGCAAAAGGTTTGTAAGAGGCCTAGAAATTTTAGAAAAGACTTTGATAAATCTCCTATAGAAACCAGCATGACCTAGGAAACTACGAATACCTTTGATGTCTTTAGGACATGGCATTTTCTCAATTGCATCAACCTTAGCTTTGTCCACTTCAATACCTCTTTCAGAAATTTTATGACCCAAGACAATACATTCATTAACCATAAAGTGGCACTTCTCCCAATTCAACACAAGATTTGTTTGTTCACATCTCTGCAAAACTCGATCAAGATTGCTTAAACAATCATCAAAAGACTTCCCAAAAACAGAGTAGTCATCCATGAAAACCTCAATAATATTTTCATAAAAGTCAGAGAATATAGCGGTCATACATCTTTGAAAGGTAGCAGGTGCATTGCATAAACCAAAAGGCATATGTCTATAAGCATGATTTCCAAAGGGACAAGTGAAGGTGGTCTTTTCTTGATCAGGTTGAGAAACACGTATTTGTGAAAATCCAGAATATCCATCAAGAAAGCAAAATTGTGTGTGCTTAGATAATCTCTCTAGCATTTGATCAATAAAAGGCAGAGGTTAATGATCTTTTCTAGTTGCTTTGTTTAATTTTCTAAAATCAGTTACCATTCTATAACCTGTAACAATTCTTTGTGGAATAAGTTCATTCTTATCATTAGGAACAACAGTAATACCTCCTTTCTTAGGGACACAATGAACATGACTTAGCCATCTACTATCAGCTATAGGATAGATTATACCTGATTCCAGAATTTTTAATATTTCCGTTCTTACCACTTCTTTCATCTTCAGATTTAACCGACGTTGGTGATCAACAACGGGTTTAGCATCAAGTTCCAGATTAATTTTGTGCTAACATAGAGTGGGACTAATGCCCTTTAAATCATCAAGATTATATCCAATATCAGCTTGGTGCTTCCTTAGAACTTTCAATAATATTTCTTCTTCATGTTCTGAAAGGTTAGCACTAATAATAACAGGATATATCTTCTTTTCATCCAGATAAGAATATTTCAAAGTGTCTGGTAATTGTTTTAATTCAAACACAGGATCACCTTTAGGTGGAGGAGGACCTCATAGAGTTTCAATAGGCAAATTGTGTTTAAGCAGAGGACGTTGTTCAAAGAAAATCTTATCTATTTCATTTCTTTCATGCATATGTAGATCATTTTCATGGTCTGGCAAATATTGTTCTAGTGGATCAGTAGGAGGCACAACAAAAGAAGCAAGACCAATTATTTCATCCTTACTAGGAAATTCTTTTTCATGAAGCTTTCTACGAAAGTTGGAAAAATTAAACTTATGAGACTCATCACCAAAACTAACACCGATAGTTTGTTTCTCATAATCTATCTTAGCATTAACGGTGTTGAAGAAAGGTCTACCAAAGATAATGGGACACAAGCCATCTAGTGGGGAACCAAGAACAAGAAAATCGGTAGGGTATTTTATTTTCCCACACAATACTTTAACATCTCTAACAATCCCAATTGGTGATATAGTGTCTCTATTAGCATGTTTAATAGTAGCATCTATGTCTTCTATCTCTGTGGGTGCTATGTCATTCATAATTTCTTGATATAAGGAATAAGGAATAGCACTCACTCTAGTGCCTATGTCACATAAACCATGATAACAATGATCTCCTATTTTAACTGAGACAACAGGCATGCCAACAACAAGTCCATGTTTATCCTTTTTATCAGGTTTGGCAATTCTAGCAGCTTCTTCATAGAAGTAAATAACATGCCCGTCTATATTTTCTTCGAAGAGATCCTTAACCATAGCAACACTAGGTTCTACTTTGATTTTTTTCATCAGGTTTGGGTGTTCTAATATAACTTTTGTTGACCACAGTTGAAACTTTAGCATGTTTCTTTATCCTAACAGGGAAAGGTGGTTTCTCAATATAAGAAGTAGGAACAACTTGATCAACATTATAAAGTATAGTTTCTTCCTTAGCTAGTTCTGGTTCATTAATTTATTTTTTAATAGGTGGGTGATATTTAAACCACTTCTCTTTAGGGAGATCGACATGAGTAGCAAATGATTCACAAAAGGAGGCTACTATCCCAGAGTCAAATCCATATTTAGTGCTAAACTTTTGAAAAGCATCGGTATTCATAAAAGATTTAACGCAATCATACTTAAGCTTAATACCTGACTCTTTACCTAGGTCGAGTTCCCAATCTTCAGAGTTGTGTTTAATTCTTTCCAAAATATCCCACCGGAATTCAATAGTCTTCTTCATAAAAGAACCAGTACAAGAAGTGTCTAGCATGGATTGATCATCACGAGAAAGCCGAGCATAAAAATTCTGAATAATAATTTCTCTTGAGAGCTCATGATTGGGGCATGAATATAACATTGACTTAAGCCTCCCCCAATCTAGAGCGATACTTTCTCCTAAACGAGTCCAAAATTATATATGTAATTCCAATCACGATGAGCTAGATGCATATGATAAATTTTTTGGTGGAACTCCAATTTCAAGATCCAATATCATCGCATAGCCTATACCATGCCAATGCTTTTCCCTTCAAAGATAAAGGGAAAACCTTCTTCTTAACTTCATCTCCAGGTAAACCTGCAAGCTTAAACAATCCACAAATTTGTTCCACATATATCAAGTGCATATCAGGATGTTCGGTTCCATCTCCTGCATAAGGATTAGCTAGCAGTTGTTCTATCATACCCAAAGGAATTTCATATTAAATATTTTTAGTAGGTGAAGTAGGTTGAGGGGTAGCTAATTGTGCTTCTGGTCTAGGTCAAGATACCCCGAACAAACCCCTCAAAGGATTGTTTCCATAGTAACAAGTGACAATAAATTTCGGCACACTATAAATGTTTCCTTCCCAATTTCCACTTACTAAAGGCGCTTCACTCCCCAGAAACTGCGCCAGAAAATAGCCTTGATGACCCACAAGTGTAGGGGGTCAATTGTAGCTCTTTTCGATAAGTAAGAGTGTCAAACCCAACGAGGAGCAGAAGGAAATGACAAACGGTTTTCAGCAAGGTAATGTCTGCAGGTGCTGAAACTGTAAGTAATAGAGTAGTTTGATAGGAAGATATTTTGTAATGAGAAAGTAATGATAATAGTACCAAAAAGTGCAGCAAGGTAGCCCAATCCTTTTGAGGCAAAGGACAGGCCAAAACGGTCTCTTATATTAAGCAAAGCATTCTTGAGGGTACACATGAATTTCATCTAATCACTTTCATCATTTGATTCGATTCGTGTTCGCTACTTTGATAATTTGATATGTGGGTGGACTGGAGCTTAGGTGTTGTTCTTACTTGAACAAACCTCCTACTTATGATTAACCTCCTTGCAAGCATCCGCAACTACGAGAAAAGTATTAACGATAAATCCTAACCATAGCATTAAACTTTTGGATCCAATCGGTCCCTTACGGAATAGCGCATAAATTAGGGTTTAAGATTCTGTCACTCTCGCAACCCATCATCTAATAACTACTCCACAATGCATTCTCTTAGGCCCAAATATGGTGAAGTGTCATGTAGTCGGCATTCACATGACACCACTAAGGGAATCACAACATACATACTATCAAAATATCGAACACATATCAAGTTCACATGATTACTTGCAACATGATTTCTCCCATGACCTCAAGAACAAAAGTAACTACTCACAAGTGATAAACATTCTCAAGATCAGAGGGGTATTAAATAGCTGATGTCTACTGCACAACCTTCTTCTTGTAGACGTTGTTGGGACTCCAAGTGCAGAGGTTTGTAGGACAGTAGCAAATTTCCCTCAAGTGGATGACCTAAGGTTTATCAATCAGTGGGAGGCGTAGGATGAAGATGGTCTCTCTCAAACAACCCTGCAACCAAATAACAAAGAGTCTCTTGTGTCCCCAACACACCCAATACAATGGTAAGTTGTATAGGTGCAGTAGTTCGGCGAAGAGATGGTGATACAAGTACAATATGGATGGTAGATATAAGTTTTTGTAATCTGAAAATATAAAACAGCAAGGTAACAAGTGGTAAAAGTGAGCGTAAACGGTATTGCAATGCTAGGAAACAAGGCCTAGGGTTCATACTTTCACTAGTGCAAGTTCTCTCGACAATAATAACATAATTGGATCATATACCTATCCCTCAACATGCAACCAAGAGTCACTCCAAAGTCACTAATAGCGGAGAACAAACGAGGAGATTATTATAGGGTACTAAACCACCTCAAAGTTATTCTTTTTGATCGGTCTATTCAAGAGTTCATACTAGAATAACACCTTAAGACACAAATCAACCAAAACCCTAATGTCACCTAGATACTCCAATGTCACCTCAAGTATCCGTGGGTATGATTATACGATATGCATCACACAATCTCAGATTCATCTATTCAACCAACACAAAGAACTTCAAAGAGTGCCCCAAAGTTTCTACCGGAGAGTCAAGACGAAAACGTGTGCAAACCCCTATGCATAAGTTCACGAGGTTACAGAACTCGCAAGTTGATCACCAAACATACATCATGTGGATCACGTGATATCCCATTGTCACCACAGATAAGCACATGCAAGAAATACATCAAGTGTTCTCAAATCCTTAAAGACTCAATCCGATAAGATAACTTCAAAGGGAAAACTCAATCCATCACAAGAGAGTAGAGGGGGAGAAACATCACAAGATCCAACTATAATAGAAAAGCTCGCGATACATTAAGATCGTGTCAAATCAAGAACACGAGAGAGAGAGAGAGAGACAGATCAAACACATAGCTACTGGTACATACCCTCAGCCCCGAGGGAGAACTACTCCCTCCTCGTCATGGTGAGCACCGGGATGATGAAGATGGCCACCGGAGAGGGATTCCCCCCTCTAGCAGGGTGCCGGAACGGGTCTAGATTGGTTTTCGTTGGCTACGGAGGCTTCTGGTGTTGAACTCCCGATCTAGGTTATTTTCTGGAGGTTTCTATATTTATAGGATTTTTTGGCGTAGGTCTCACATCAGGAAGGTGCCCAAGTCGTCCACGAGGCAGGCCCACGCGCCCGGTGGGTGGGCGTGCCCCCACCCTCGTGGACGGCCCAGGACTCTTCTGGCCCAACTCTTTTACTCTGGGGTCTTCTTTTATTCCATAAAAAATCATCAGAAATTGGCACGTCAATTGGACTCCCATTTGGTATTCCTTTTGTGCAAAACTCAAAAACAAGGAAAAACAGAAACTGGCACTGGGCTCTAGGTTAATAGGTTAGTCCCAAAAATCATATAAAATATCATATAAAAAATCCAAAGTTGAGAATATAATAGCATGGAACAATCAAAAATTATAGATACGTTGGAGACGTATCAAGCATCCCCAAGATTAATTCCTGCTCGTCCTCGAGTAGGTAAATGATAAAAACAGAATGTTTGATGCGGAATGCTACCTAACATATTTATCAATGTAATCTTCTTTATTGTGGCAAGAATATTCAAATCCATCAAATTCAAGACAAAAGTTTAATGTTGACATAAAAATAATAATACTTCAAGCATACTAACCAAGCAATTATGTCTTATCAAAATAACATAGCCAAAGAAAGCTTATCCCTTCAAAATAATATAGTTAGGACATGCTTCATTTTCGTCACACAAAATGCTCCCATCATGCACAACCCCGATGACAAGTCGAGCAATTGGTTCATACTTTTTAACGCACTTCAGGGTTTTCAACCCTTACGCAAATACATGAGGGTGAGCCATGGACATAGCGCTATGGGTGGAATAGAATATAATGATTGGGTTTGTGTGGAGAAGACAAAAAGGAGAAAGTCTCACATCGACACGGCTAATCAATGGGCTATGGAGATGCCCATCAATTGATGTCAATGCGAGGATTAGGGATTGCCATGCAACAGATGCACTAGAGCTATAAATGTATGAAAGCTCAACAAAAGAAACTAAGTGGGTGTGCATCCAACTTGATTGCTCATGAAGACCTAGGGCATTTTGAGGAAGCCATCATTGGAATATACAAGCCAAGTTCTATAATGAAAAATTCCCACTAGTATATGAAAGTGACAACATAAGAGACTCTCTATCATAAAGATCATAGTGCTACTTTGAAGCACAAGTGTGGAAAAAAGAGAATAGTAGCATTGTCCCTTTTTATTTCTTTTTTGGGCATTTTTTTATTTGCCCTTTCTTTTTCTTGTTCGGGGATAATGCTCTATTAATGATGATCATCACACTTCTATTTATTTACAACTCGATACTAGAACAAAGTATGACTCTATATGAATGCCTCCGGCGGTGTACCAGGATGGGAAATGAATCAAGAGTGACATGTATGATAAATTATGCATGGTGGCTTTGCCACATATACGATGTCAACTACATGATCATGCAAGGCAATATGATAATGATGAAGCGTGTCATAATAAACGAAATGGTGGAAAGTTGCATGGCAATATATCTCGGAATGGCTATGGAAATGCCATAATAGGTAGGTATGGTGGATGTTTTGAGGAAGATATAAGGAGGCTTATGTGTGATAGAGCATATCATATCACAGGGTTTGGATGCACCGGCGAAGTTTGCACCAAACCTACCTATTAAGGGACTTATGTGTTTATGAGTGTACACAGGTCTATAAGTCTATGAGGTGTTTGATATTTACAGAGAAAGTCAACCCCTAAAAATGAAGTTCTTCGACTAAAGACTTTGGATTTCTGAAGACTTTTTGAAGACTTTGAAAGTGAAGAAATTTGTGTGACCTTGAAGACTTGGTACTCATTCGAGGAACATGAAGCATGAAGACTCTTGTTTTCGTAGTTTAATTTTCTCTTTCTTGAGTCATAGGAAACACCGTACTGTTAAAGGGGGTCGAGGAAATACTAAGGAAAAATTTCCATGTGATGCTCAACTCAAAATCCTACACCTACCAATCCCTTCGAGTGAAGCCATTGGAAATCTCATACAGTTCAGTCATATTCTTGAGTGACAGAGACAAAGTTCTTCTGGTCTCTGAGGAATTTGTTCTGACTGAGGAGTTAGGAATTCTCCAGTGCAGATTGCCTACATAGTGAGGAACATGATAGCCCTGAGAAATTTGATACTCAAATTTCCGACCGTTGCTGTGCCTTGTGCCAGCTGTCCCAAAATATCTACCCACCTAACGGTCAGATCATTGAAGGGCATTTATGTCTTATCATGTCGGGCTGCTCCCTAGGCTATAAATAGCCGCCCCGTACAACCACTAGCTGGTTGGCTGCTCCAAAAGAAACTAACACTTGTCATTTGAGAGCATCCCATCCTCCGAGGACTTTGAGTGAAAATCATCAAGTGAGGAAAACCCAAACACCTACAAACCCAAAGTGATTAAGCATCACTGAAGAGATTGATCCTGCATGGATCCGACGCTTGTTACCTTTGAAAACTGTGCACTTCCAGACGGTTTGGCATCATGGTCTAGAGCATCCAAGAGGAAATTGTGGATTGTCAAGTGACCGAGTCTGTGAAGGTTTGGAAAGTCACCTGAAGACTTACCACGAGTGATTGGGCGAGGTCTGTGTGACCTTAGCTCAAGGGGAATACGATGAGGACTGAGTGTTCTGAACTATGTTCAGAACTGGGTGTCCAGGACTGTGTGTCCTCAGGTTTAAATATCTAGCTGCCCTAACCAGACATACAACTGTCACAACAGTTGGAACTGGTCTACCAAATCATTGTCTTCACCAAGCTACCTGGTTCCATTTCCTCAACCCTTCCATTTCCTCATTTCTATGTTGTTTGCTTGTTCATATCTGTTGGAAGACTTTGACTGAAGACTTTCTTAATTTCCTCAGTTCAATTTCTTCAGTCTGTTTGTCTTCATCCTGTGTTATCTTGTGTTTACGCTTTTCGTACTCTATGCTTGTCTTCATTTCATCATGATGACCATGCTTGCGTTCTGTTATGTTTACTTCAGAGTACTTATTCCGCTGCAAGTAGATCCTCGCTAAGGAATTTCCTCACCCTGAAATTCCTTAGTGAAGAATTCATAAAAATTGCCTATTCACCCCCCTCTAGTTGATATAACGCACTTTCAATTGGTACAGATCAAGTTACTCCCTTGTTCTATGTGATTTTGGTTTAACCGCCTGGAGTTTTAGTTATGTCGACCGCAGGTATGATCAAGGTTTCTGCTGGGTGTCCTACCTTCAATGGGATGGACTACCCCTACTAGAAGATTAAGATGCGCATGCATCTTGAGGCAATTGATAACGATCTCTGGTACGTTGTGGAGAATGGTGTTCCCTCTGTCACTCCCACCATCAACGCTGCTGATGTGAAGAGATTCAAGCAACTCGACTCTCAAGCAAAGAATATCATACGTGGCCATCTGAGCAAAGGGCAGTATGGCAGAGTGAGTGCTTTGGAGACAGCCAAGCTTACCTGGGACATGCTGTCCAAGGTCAATGAGGGAGTCTCAACACATCGTGACTCTCGAGTTGACGTTCTTCGAAATCTCTTCAACCGCTTCAAAATACTCAACAATGAAAATGTTCAGCAAACTTTTGACTGCCTCACTAACATCTCAAATGAGCTTCAAGCACTTGGTGCCGCCGATATCATCGACCATGAGGTGGTGAGGAAATTACTGAGATCGCTTGATTCCTCATTTGATACCTTGGCATTGATGATACAAGAATGTGGAGACTATAAGTCACTTGATCCCGCTGATATCCTCGAGAGACTAAACACTCATGAGTTTCAGCTTGTTGAGAAGAGAGATCTCTATGGATCAAGTTATGGTAGATCACGGGATCTGAAGGCCAAGGCGGTATCCGAATCTGATGGTGAAGATTCTGACTACAGCCTTGGTGACCCTGAAGAACTGAGCCAGGAGCTAGCAATGCTCGTGAGGAAGTTCCAAAAGTTCTCAAGACGTGGTCGTTTTCGTAATTCCTCAAGAGGTGGTGACTTGAGATCACATTCCTCATCCCATGATTACAAGAAGAGACTCTGCCATAAATGCAAAAAACCTGGACACTACATTCAAGATTGTCCTCAGTGGGAAAAGGAATCGAAGAAGAAGAAGTACAAGGATTACAGTTCTGATGATTCAAAGAAGAAGAAGAAATCTTCAAAGTCCTCATCATCAAGACCCTCAAAGTCCTCATCTCACAAGAACAGCAGCTCCAAGAATGCTCGAGCATTCATTGACAAGGAAATGGACTCTGAGGCTGAATCCGAGGAAAATGAGGAAGAGGAGGAATCTGAGGAGTCAGACTCTGGTGTGGCAAGCCTAGCCCTCGCAACTGCGTTTGTCAGCAAGTCTATCTTCAACCCTGAAGAAATGGACCTCCCCAACACTACTGATGATGACAATGCGGACTATGCTCCCACCTATTGCTTCATGGCAAAAGGATCAAAGGTACTCTAATATCCCTCCTATGAATCTAGTGAGGATGAATCTGATGAAAACCTCAAACCCAACTACTCTAAACTTGCTAAGATTGCTGTGAAACTGCAAAAGGCTCTTGAAAAGGTTCAAAATATGCTAGATAAAAGCGATGATATGTTGGCAGAGAAAATGGATCGCACTAAAATCTTGACTGAAAATCTTCAGAGACTTCAGTCCAAGTTTGACAATCTTCAAGATCATCATAACACTCTCCTATCTAATCATGAGAAGCTTTCTTATGAATTTCTTCAAAGAAAGCAAGATCTTGAGCAGTTAAGAGTGAGTTATGAAGATCTTCAGAAGGAGCGTGATTCATTACTTGCTCAATAGATCAGCGCTACTCAGGATGAATTTGTTCCTCCATGTTTGAACTGCATTGAACGTGAAACTGCTAGTTCTTCACCTGAATGCTCATATAATTCCATTGCTACAAATTCTTCAACTGCCTCTGCTGTCACTAATTCCTCATCTGAGGATATTGCTAGTATTACTGATGATGCAGGGCTGAAGGAATTGTATACGACAGGCATGTGTGAAAGCCTCAAAGGGCATCAAGCTCTTTGTGACATGCTTAAAAAGCAGATCCTCAACAGGAACCCTAGGAAAGAGGGTATAGCCTTTGAGAGGAAAATCAATGCTGATGGGACCTCATGGGTTGCTGCAAAGGGACCTTCAGTGGATCCATCTACTTTATCTGGCTTTACGTGTGAATCTTCATATTCTTCTGATGAGTCTTTTGACTCCAATTATAAATTGTTCAAAAATCAGAATGGTGAAGTATTTGCTAGATATGTTGGCACTAATTGCAGGAACGGTCCTCCTATGAAGAAAATCTGGGTTCCCAAAAGATGCCTTGAAAATCTTCATGTGAATGTCATCATGACGCCAACTGGGAAGAATAGGAACCCCATATCAAATTCTTCATATGGACCCAATTCTTCATATGGATCCAAGTCCTCATACGGATGAAACTCCTCATGTGGATCAAATTCCTCAAAAGGATCAAAGTCCTCATATGAGCATCATCATCCTAACCCGTCTGTTTCGCAGGGAAGATCTAAGGATTATGGATATGTGCATTATTCTTCAAATCATTATGTTCATAAGTCCTCAAAGAATTTCTCTGCTTACTCTTATGCTTACCCTAACCACTATTATGTGAAACGAAGTGGATTGGCATCTGTGCCACCTTTCTCTTATGGAGCTTGCGGAATGATGAACTCTTTGCCACCCCTTCAGATATGGGTGGTGAAGAAAAAGAACTAACCTCTTATACAGGGTCAGGTCTCCAAACGAACTTAATCGTCTGAAGAATTTGCTGGAGACCTGAATATGCTTGAAAGGATGCAAGCTATTCATGAAGAAATGAATTTTCATTTCTCACGTCCTCATACTGTTTTATCTGTTCTATTGTCTGATGAAATTGATACCATATTCTTAACTGATGAAGTATATGAGTTCGTAAGTTGCACTAATTCATTTGCAGGATGATCAACCCAAAGCCACTGAGTGGGTCCTCGATAGTGGATTTACAAATCACATGACTGGTGACCGGAGCTTATTGATGGACACTGCTTTATCTCCATCACATCTAAAGAACATCACCTACGCTGACAAATGCAAAAGCAAGGTATTGGGTCTAGGTAAGGTTGCAATCTCAAAGGATCGACACATGGACAAAGTCATGCTTGTTGAGTCCTTAGGGTTCAACCTCATGTCTGTCTCAATGCTTTGTGATCTTGATATGGTGGTTGTCTTTGGCAAGTATCGTTGTGTTGTGATCATGGAAGCTGACAATTCCAAAGTCTTTGAAGGCTTTAGGAGAGGATAATTGTATGATGTCTACTTGCAAAAGCTTCAGAATGCTGGCTATGGAATCGACGACTTGGTCATGCTGGCATAAGGAATCTGCACATGCTCGCGAAGAAGAAGCATGTCATTGGCATTGAAAATGTCAAATTCCTCAAGGATCACTTATGCAGAGCCTATGAAGCTGGAAAGATGACCAAGGCCAAGCATCTAGCGAATACTATCATGACTACTACTCGACCATTTGAATTGCTTCACATGGATCTCTTTGGCCCTACTCACTATGCCACATTTACCAATGTTACATCTTTATATGGCTTTGTCATTGTTGATTATTACTCTCGATATATATGGCTTTGTCATCTGTAGCGACCCGACCTCAAACGGCCAAGCACCTATGTATCCGTGCCATCCCTGGATCGGTATGCTGGCACACACAGTACATCAATGTATACATCAAAGTGCAATCACATGTATAAATAACGTAAAACTGATATATACCTCATAAGTCTTAGCGGAAACAAACATAAGGGTGTGGAGTCCATCAACGCCAACGGCAAGTTGAGTGTAGACCGTAACCCTACAACGTAACTCTTACTCGTTGTAGAAAATTCCTGCAACATAAGACGTTGCAGCCCTGTAGGTCAGTACATTGAATGTACTTGCAAGTCACATCATAAGAATAATGAACCTATTGTACATGCAATTTCGCTGGTGGAAAGCTCTAAGTTTAGTTTTGTTGCATAAAGCTAGTTTTTCCCTAGAATAAAAGATATTATTCTACCACTACTGTATAGCATAGAATGAGTTGGTAAACCCAACTCAATCCATTCCCAAAGTTTCATTTACAACCCAACTGTTTAATTAAGAGTGATGAGATCTCCCAGCATTTCCACTACTAGATGCTCAAGTTGTCCGTAACCGGGGACACGGCTAATCAATTAGGTTTTAACACTCTGCAGAGGTTTGCGCACTTTTCCCCACAAGACTTGATCGCCTCCCTTGAAGTTCTCGCACTACCTGGCGTTTGAGAATAGGATGACCGAGACATAGTCTTTCGAAAGTATTCCCCCTTAACCCACGGATAGGCCGGTACACCTACTCATTCTACATCTTCTAGCCCATCCCGGAAGGGATCACACTAACTACTCAACTAAGCCAGAGCCCATATTGGCTTGTGGCTGCACACGTAAGCTTCTAGACATGAGAATACAAGTGATCTCTTTGAGCCTGGGCGGACGGACCACTAGTGGTGCGCCACCATGGATTTCCCATGCATGCTCCCACTGTACTTCGCCACCATTCAAACCAAACCTCCGCCCAGGTAGTTCATTAAGTTATCTTGGTTCTACTTACTACTTTGTCACTCATCTCTCACAATGAACACTTCCCAATCCACGTCTACATTGGCAAGGCAAAATTAAACTTACGCGGTGGTGACAAAGGTATATGGTTCAAACCTACCTCAATGAACTACTAGGTAACGGCATAGCCATCTGGCATCAATAAATCCTACCATGCAATCCTACCACAAAAGGACTAAGTGCATAATATAAACATAGGTAATTGGAAGAATGGTCAAATGTGAACTTGCCTTGGTAATAGTTGATGAAGATTATATCACTCTCAGAAATTTACTTAATAGAACTATTTGTCACTCTCTGATGAAAATCTATAAAGTCAAACATTGCATTCACATAAGCAATCATTTTAGAGAACCAAATAACATGCAACATGAAAAGACTCGGAAAATCCAAAAGAACACACAACACACTTAACTATCAAAAGTAAATACTAAGTGCAAAACAACATAGGGCATGGGTGCCAAAAATTGTGACGTGGACCACAGTGCCTACTAGGCATACAAGTAAAACTACTATGGACAGATCCTAATGTGTGAAAAATATTGTGAGATAGGTCCAAGTGATAGGGTTTGGCAACGGTGACACGGTGCAAAAAGAATCACGTCAATCGGAGCTACGGTTTAGGAGATATGGCCAATTGAAGTTTGAATTCAAATCTGAGTAAAGTTCAAATTTGAATTTGGCCAAAAGTTTTCAAAGTAGGTTTTTTGGATAAAGCTATTTGAGACGAACATTTTGCCGCTGGTTTCATCGAATTTGGACTTACGGTTAAAAAGTTGTGGCTATTCTAAGTTTAGGGGCTAAACTGCTAATTCCAGGGACTGAACGGTGAAGAAAGTTATCACAAACAAGTCCTGGCCACGTGGCAGATTTCTACTGGCCAAAAGGTGTCCGGTGCAGAAGCTTATACGGCGAACGATCGTAACGTAAGCAAAACAGCGGCGACGGCTAGAAAAATAAATAAACCAGAGATCAGTTTGACTAAACCGAACGGTTTACTAAAGCCCGCGGTTAACCGATCTAATTCAAATATAAAAAAACCTAAACTAAGCGAATGGGGCAGTGGCTCACGGTGGCGACGATGACGAACAGGGACAGCAGCGCTGGCGTTGGCCGGTGATGGGGCGGCGACTCCGGCGGTCCTCAGCGGCGGGGAAGAGGACAGACGAGACGGGCGCGAGTGTTGGAAATATGACCTAGAGGCAATAATAAAAGTGTTATTATTATATTTCTTTGTTCATGATAATAGTCTTTTATTCATGCTATAACTGTATTATCCGGAAATCGTAATACACGTGTGAATACATAGACCACAATATGTCCCTAGTGAGCCTCTAGTTGACTAGCTCGTTGTGATCAACAGATGGTCATCGTTTCCTGGCTATGGACATTGGATGTCGTTGATAACGGGATCACATCATTAGGAGAATGATGTGATGGACAAGACCCAATCCTAAGCCTAGCACAAAGATCGTGTAGTTCGTATGCTTAAGCTTTTCTAATGTCAAGTATCTTTTCCTTAGACCATGAGATTGTGCAACTCCCGGATACCGTAGGAATGCTTTGGGTGTACCAAACGTCACAACGTAACTGGGTGGCTATAAAGGTGCATTACAGGTATCTCCGAAAGTGTCTGTTGGGTTGGCACGAATCGAGACTGGGATTTGTCACTCCGTGTAAACGGAGAGGTATCTCTGGGCCCACTCGGTAGGACATCATCATAATGTGCACAATGTGATCAAGGGGTTAATCACGGGATGATGTGTTATGGAACGAGTAAAAAGACTTGTCGGTAACGAGATTGAACAAGGTATCGGTATACCGACGATCGAATCTCGGGCAAGTAAAATACCGCTAGACAAAGGGAATTGTATATGGGATCGATTGAGTCCTTGACATCATGGTTCATCCGATGAGATCATCGTGGAACATGTGGGAGCCAACATGGGTATCCAGATCCCGCTGTTGGTTATTGACCGGAGAACGTCTCGGTCATGTCTACATGTCTCCCGAACCCGTAGGGTCTACACACTTAAGGTTCGATGACGCTAGGGTTATAAAGGAAGTTTGTATGTGGTTACCGAATGTTGTTCGGAGTCTCGGATGAGATCCCGGACATCACGAGGAGTTCCGGAATGGTCCGGAGGTAAAGATTTATATATGGGAAGTCCTGTTTTGGTCACCGGAAAAGTTTCGGGTTTTATCGGTAACGTACCGGGACCACCGGGAGGGTCCCGGGGGTCCACCAAGTGGGGCCACCGGCCCCGGAGGCTTGTATGGGCCTAGAGTGGAAAGGGACCAGCCCCAGAGTGGGCTGGTGCGCCTCCCACCCTTGCCCAAGGCGCAGCTAGGAGGGGAGAGGGGAAACCCTAGGCGCAGATGGGCCTATAGGCCCACCCTAGGGCGCGCCCCCTCTCTCCCCCTCTTGGCCGCCCCCTCCAAGTCCCATCTAGGGCTGGCCGCACCCCTCGGGGTGGGAAACCCTAAAGGGGGCGCAGCCCCCCTTCCCCCTATATATACTTGAGGCATTGGAGCAGCCCAGGACATGAGAACTTCTCCCTCTCTTGGTGCAGCCCTCCCTCTCTCTTCCTCCTCTTCTGCGGTGCTTGGCGAAGCCCTGCAGGATAGCCACACTCCTCCATCACCACCACGCCGTTGTGCTGCTGTTGGATGGAGTCTTCCTCAACCTCTCCCTCTCTCCTTGCTGGATCAAGGCGTGGGAGACGTCACCGGGCTGTACGTGTGTTGAACGCGGAGGTGCCGTCCGTTCGGCACTAGGATCTCCGGTGATTTGAATCACGACGAGTACGACTCCTTCAACCCCGTTCTCTTGAACGCTTCCGCTTAGCGATCTACAAGGGTATGTAGATGCACTCTCCTTCCCCTCGTTGCTGGTTTCTCCATAGATAGATCTTGGTGACACGTAGGAAAATTTTGAATTTCTGCTACGTTCCCCAACAGTGGCATCATGAGCTAGGTCTATTTGCGTAGATTCTTTGCACGAGTAGAACACAAAGTAGTTGTGGGCGTTGATGTTGTTCAATATGCTTACCGTTACTAGTCCAATCTTGTTTCGACGGTATTGTGGGATGAAGCGGGCCGGACCGACCTTACACGTACTCTTACGTGAGACAGGTTCCACCGATTGACATGCACTTGGTGCATAAGGTGGCTAGCGGGTGCCAGTCTCTCTCACTTTAGTCGGAACGGATTCGATGAAAAGGGTCCTTATGAAGGGTAAATAGCAATTGGCATATCACGTTGTGGTTTTGCGTAGGTAAGAAACGTTCTTGCTAGAAACCCATAGCAGCCACGTAAAACATGCAACAACAATTAGAGGACGTCTAACTTGTTTTTGCAGGGTATTCTATGTGATGTGATATGGCCAAGAAGAATGTGATGAATGATATGTGATGTATGAGATTGATCATGTTCTTGTAATAGGAATCACGACTTGCATGTCGATGAGTATGACAACCGGCAGGAGCCATAGGAGTTGTCTTTATTTTTTGTATGACTTGCGTGTCATTGAAGAATGCCATGTAAATTACTTTACTTTATTGCTAAACGCGTTAGCCATAGAAGTAGAAGTAGTCATTGGCGTGAAAACTTCATGAAGACACGATGATGGAGATCATGATGATGGAGATCATGGTGTCATGCCGGTGACGATGATGATCATGGAGCCCCGAAGATGGAGATCAAAAGGAGCAAAATGATATTGGCCATATCATGTCACTATTTGATTGCATGTGATGTTTATCATGTTTATGCATCTTGTTTACTTAGAACGACGGTAGTAAATAAGATGATCCCTTACAAAAATTTCAAGAAGTGTTCTCCCCTAACTGTGCACCATTGCTAAAGTTCGTCGCTTCTAAGCACCACGTGATGATCGGGTATGATGGATTCTTACGTTCACATACAACGGGTGTAAGACAGATTTACACACGCGAAACACTTAGGGTTAACTTGACGAGCCTAGCATGTACAGACATGGCCTCGGAACACGGAGACCGAAAGGTCGAGCATGAGTCGTATGGTAGATACGATCAACATGAAGATGTTCACCGATGATGACTAGTCCGTCTCACGTGATGATCGGACACGGCCTAGTTGACTCGGATCATGTGATCACTTAGATGACCAGAGGGATGTCTATCTAAGTGGGAGTTCATAAGATGAACTTAATTATCTTGAACATAGTCAAAAGACCTTTTGCAAATTATGTCGTAAGCTCGTGCTTTAGTTCCACTGTTTAGATATGTTCCTAGAGAAAATATAGTTGAAAGTTGATAGTAGCGATTATGCAATCAGTAGAAAGCTTATGTCCTTACTGCACCGCTCAGTGTGCTGAACCCCAAACGTCGTTTGTCGATGTTGCGAACATCGGACATACACGTTTTGATAACTACGTGATAGTTCAGTTAAATGGTTTAAGTAGAGGCACCAAAGACGTTTTTCGAAACATCGCGGAACATATGAGATGTTTCAGGGCTGAAATTATGATTTCAGGCTCGTGCCCACGTCAAGAGGTATGAGACCTCCGACGATTTTCTTAGCCTGCAAAATAAGGGAGAAAAGCTCAATCGTTGAGCTTGTGCTCAGATTGTCTAAGTGCGACAAATCACTTGAATCGAGTGGGAGTTGATCTTCCAGATGAGATAGTGATGTTTCTCCAAAGTCATTGCCACCAAGCTGCTAGAGCTTTGTGATGAACTATAACATATCAAGGATAGATATGATGATCCTTGAGGTATTCGCGATGTTTGACACCGCGAAAGTAGAATTCAAGAAGGAGCATCAATTGTTGATGGTTGGTGAAACCACTAGTTTCAAGAAGGGCAAGGGCAAGAAGGGATACTTCATGAAACGGCAAATCAGCTGCTGCTCTAATGAAGAAACCCAAGGTTGAACCCAAACCCGAGACTAAGTGCTTCTGTAATAAGGGGAACAACCACTAGAGCGGAATTACCCTAGATACTTGGTAGATAAGAAGGCTGGCAAAGTCGATAGAAGTATATTGGATATACATTATGTTAATGTGTACTTTACTAGTACTCCTAGTAGCACCAGGGTATTAAGATACCGGTTCAGTTGCTAAGTGTTAGTAACTCGAAATAAAAGAGCTACGGAATAAACGGAGACTAGCTAAAGGTGAGCTGACGATATGTGTTGGAAGTGTTTCCAAGTTTGATGTGATCAAACATCGCACGCTCCCTCTACCATCAAGATTACTATTAAACTTGAATAATTGTCATTGTGTGTTTGCGTTGAGCATAGACATGGTTGGATTATGTCTATCGCAATACGGTTATTCATTTAAAGAGAATAATGGTTACTCTATTTATTTGAATAATACCTTCAATGGTCTTGCACCTAAAGGAATGGTTTATTGAATCTCGATCATAGTGATACACATTTTCATGCCAAAAGATATAAGATAGTAATGATAGTACCACTTACTTGTGGCACTGCCATTAAAGTCATATTGGTATAAAACGCATGAAGAAGCTCCATGTTGATGGATCTTTGGACTCACTCGTTTTTGAAAAGTTTGAGACATGCGAACCATGTCTATTGGTGTATACGCATGAAGAAACTCCATGCAGATGGATCGTTTGGACTCACTTGATTTTGAATCACTTGAGATATGCATATCATACCACATGGGCAAGATGACTGAAAAGCCTCGTTTTCAGTAAGATGGAACAAGATAGCAACTTTTTGGAAGTAACACATTTTGATGTGTGCAGTCCAATGAGTGCTGAGGCATGCAGTGAATATCGTTATGTTCTTACTTCATAGACGATTCGAGTAGATGTTGAGAATATTTACTTGATGAAACACAAGTCTGAATTATTGAATGGTTCAAGTAATTTCAGAGTGAAGTAGAAGATCATTGTGACAAGAGGATAAAATATCTATGATATGATCATAGAGATGAATATCTGAGTTAAGAGTTTTGGCACACAATTAAGACATTGTGGAAATTGTTTCGCAATTAATACCACCTGGAACACCATAATGTGATGGTGTGTCCGAACATCATAGTTGCACCCTATTGGATATGGTGCATACCATGATGTCTCTTATCAAATTACCACTCTTGTTCATGGGTTAGGCATTAGAGACAACCACATTCACTTTAAATAGGGCACCACGTAATTCCGTTTGAGACGACACCGTATGAATTATGGTTTAGAGAAACCTAAGTTGTCGTTTCTTAAAAGTTTGGGGCTGCGACGCTTATGTGAAAAGGTTTCAGGTTGATAAGCTCGAACCCAAAGCGGATAAAATGCATCTTCATAGGACACCCAAAATAGTTGGGTATACCTCCTAATTCAAATCCGAAAGCAATAGGGATTGTTTCTTGAATCAGGTCCTTTCTCGAGGAAAAGTTTGTCTCGGAAAGTTGAGTGGGAGGATGGTGGAGACTTGATGAGGTTATTGAACCGTCACTTCAACTAGTGTGTAGCAGGGCACAGGAAGTTGTTCCTATGGCACCTACACCAATTGAAGTAGAAGCTTATGATAGTGATCATGAAACTTCGGATCAAGTCACTACCGTACCTCGTAGGGTGACAAGGATACGTACTACTTCAGAGTGGTACAGTAATCCTGTCTTGAAGATCATGTTGCTAGACAACAATGAACCTACGAGCTATGGAGAAGCAATGGTGGGCCCATATTCCGACAAATGTTTAGAAGACATGAAATCCGAGATAGGATCCATGTATCAGAACAAAGCATGGACTTTGGTGGACTTGCCCAATGATCGGCAAGCCATTGAGATAAATGGATCTTTTAAGAAGAAGACGGACGTGGATGGTAATGTCACCATCTATGAAGCTCGACTTGTGGCGAAGAGTTTTTCACAAGTTCAAGGAGTTGACTACGATGAGATTTTCTCATCCGTAGCGATGCTTAAGTCCGTTGGAATCATGTTAGCATTAGCTGCATTTATGAAATCTAGCAGGTGGATGTCAAAACAAGTTTCCTTACCAGTTTTCGTAAGGAAAGGTTGTATGTGATACAATCAGAAAGGTTTTGTCGATCCTAAGGATGCTAAAAGGTATGCTAGCACCAGCGACCCTTCTAAGGACTGGAGTAAGCATCTCGGAGTTGGAATGTGCGCTTTGATGAGATGATCAAAGATTTTGGGTTTATACAAAGTTTATGAGAAACTTGTATTTCCAAAGAAGTGAGTGGGAGGACTATAGAATTTCTGATGAGTATATGTTGTTGACATATTGATGATCAGAAATGATGTAGAATTTCTAGAAAGCATATAGGATTATTTGAAAAGTGTTTTTCAAGGGAAAACCTTGATTAAGCTACTTAAACATTGAGCATCAGGACCTATGAGGATAGATCAAAAACACTTAATGGTACTTTCAAATGAGCATATACCTTGACATGATCTTGAAGGTGTTCAAGATGGATCAGTCAAAGAAGGAGTTCTTGCCTGAGTTGTAAGGTACGAAGTTAAGACTTAAAGCTCGACCACGGCAGAAAAGAGAGAAAGGACGAAGGTCGTCCCCTATGCTTTAGACGTAGGCTCTACAGTATGCTATGCTAAGTACCGCACCTGATGTGTGCCTTGCCACTTGCCTGGCAAGAGAGTACAAAGGTGATCAAGGAGTGGATCACCAGATAGCGGTCAAAATTATCCTTAAAGGAATAAGGATAGGTTTCTCGATTATGGAGGTGATAAAGAGTTCGGCGTAAAGGGTTACGTCGATGCAAGCTTTAACACCTATCCGAATGACTCTGAGTAGCAAACCGGATACGTATAGTGGAGCAACCATTTGGAATAGCTCCAAGTGGAGCGTGGAAGCAGCATTTACAATATGACCTAGAGATTTGTGAAGTACATACAGATCTGAATGTTACAGATCCGTTGACTAAAACCTCTCTCACAAGCAGAACATGATCAAACCCCAGATCTCATTGAGTCTTAATCACATGATGATGTGAACTAGTTTAGTGACACTAGTAAACTCTTTGGATGTTGGTCACATGGTGATGTGACCTGTCAGTGTTAATCACATGGTGATGTGAACTATATTATTGACTCTAGTGCAAGTGGGAGACTGTTGGAAATATGCCCTAGAGGCAATAATAAAAGTGTTATTATTATATTTCTTTGTTCATGATAATAGTCTTTTATTCATGCTATAATTGTATTATCCGGAAATCGTAATACACGTGTGAATACATAGACCACAATATGTCCCTAGTGAGCCTCTAGTTGACTAGCTCGTTGTGATCAACACATGGTCATGGTTTCCTAGCTATGGACATTGGATGTCGTTGATAATGGGATCACATCATTAGGAGAATGATGTGATGGACAAGACCCAATCCTAAGCCTAGCACAAAGATCGTGTAGTTCGTATGCTAAAGCTTTTCTAATGTCAAGTATCTTTTCCTTAGACCATGAGATTGTGCAACTCCCAGATACCGTAGGAATGCTTTGGGTGTACCAAACGTCACAACGTAACTGGGTGGCTATAAAGGTGCATTACAGGTATCTCCGAAAGTGTCTGTTGGGTTGGCACGAATCGAGACTGGGATTTGTCACTTCGTGTAAACGGAGAGGTATCTCTGGGCCCACTCGGTAGGACATCATCATAATGTGCACAATGTGATCAAGGGGTTAATCACGGGATGATGTGTTACGGAACGAGTAAAGAGACTTGCCGGTAACGAGATTGAACAAGGTATCGGTATACCGACGATCGAATCTCGGGCAAGTAAAATACCGCTAGACAAAGGGAATTGTATACGGGATCGATTGAGTCCTTGACATCGTGGTTCATCCGATGAGATCGTCGTGGAACATGTGGGAGCCAACATGGGTATCCATATCCCGCTGTTGGTTATTGACCGGAGAACGTCTCGGTCATGTCTACATGTCTCCCGAACCCGTAGGGTCTACACACTTAAGGTTCGATGACGCTAGGGTTATAAAGGAAGTTTGTATGTGGTTACCGAATGTTGTTCGGAGTCCCGGATGAGATCCCGGACGTCACAAGGAGTTCCGGAATGGTCCGGAGGTAAAGATTTATATATGGGAAGTCCTGTTTTGGTCACCGGAAAAGTTTCGGGTTTTATCGGTAATGTACCGGGACCACCGGGAGGGTCCCGGGGGTCCACCAAGTGGGGCCACCGGCCCCGAAGGCTTGTATGGGCCTAGAGTGGAAAGGGACCAGCCCCAGAGTGGGCTGGTGCGCCTCCCACCCTTGCCCAAGGCGCAGCTGGGAGGGGAGAGGGGAAACCCTAGGTGCAGATGGGCCTATAGGCCCACCCTAGGGCGCGCCCCCTCTCTCCCCCTCTTGGCCGCCCCCTCCAAGTCCCATCTAGGGCTGGCCGCACCCCTCGGGGTGGGAAAACCTAAAGGGGGTGCAGCCCCCCTTCCCCCTATATATACTTGAGGCATTGGAGCAGCCCAGGACATGAGAACTTCTCCCTCTCTTGGTGAAGCCCTCCCTCTCTCTTCCTCCTCTTTTGCGGTGCTTGGCGAAGCCCTTCAGGATAGCCACACTCCTCCATCACCACCACGCCGTTGTGCTGCTGTTGGATGGAGTCTTCCTCAACCTCTCCCTCTCTCCTTGCTGGATCAAGGCGTGGGAGACGTCACCGGGCTGTACGTGTGTTGAACGCGGAGGTGCCGTCCGTTCGGCACTAGAATCTCCGGTGATTTGAATCACGACGAGTACGACTCCTTCAACCCCGTTCTCTTGAACGCTTCCGCTTAGTGATCTACAAGGGTATGTAGATGCACTCTCCTTCCCCTCGTTGCTGGTTTCTCCATAGATAGATCTTGGTGACACGTAGGAAAATTTTGAATTTCTGCTACGTTCCCCAACAGCGAGGTGGGCGGTTCGGTGGTGGTGACGGCGCGCGTCAGGGTGGCCGGGACAGGTGGAGCAAAGGGCGACGGCTCCGTGCTCCAGCGAGGACGCAGGTCGTCGGGGCGGCGTCTCTGGTGACCTAGGGACAAGAGGAGGATGTCAACGAGATGCGCTTCGACTCGGGCAGCAAAAAGAAGTAGTCGGCAGAGGCCGGGGTGGCTCACGGGCGACGAAATCCTCCGGTGAACTAGCACGGCTCCGGCGAGATCCAAGTGGCTATGGCGAGCAATGCGAGGGGCGAGGGGCGACGTGGAGTGGCAGAATGGAGAGAGGAGGATGAGGGGCTTTTATAGGTGCTGGGAGGGGCTGCGGAGGCGCGAGGATAAGCTCATACGCGAGGGCTTCGCCCGGCGGTTTCGGCGTGCGGGCGCGGCTTCCTGATCCCGTGCAGGGCGAGCGGGAGGTTAGGGACGATGGGGCTGGGCCCCATGCGTCAGCGGCAGCAGCGGGTAGCGAGCGCAGGAGGAGCAGCGGCTCGTGCGTGCGGCGCTAGCCCTCCTGGCGCTGGCGTGGCAGGCCACTGGCCCCTAGCGTTGCGGCTGGCCCATGGCCTCGCTGGCCTGTGGCTGGGCCGGCTGGCCAGCTCGTGCAAGCGTTTTTTTTAAATAAAAGTTTTTCTTTTTTTACAATCAGAAAAGCAAACAAACTGAGTAATAATAAAAAAACTATATAGGCATATTATATACCAAAATGTTCAGAAAAATACCAAGAATAAGATGAACTATTTTCCAAGTTCAAATAAATTCCAAAAAAAATCATAAAAGTTAAACCGTGCTACTGTTGCATTTGAAATCAATAAAATCATTTTTTTAAATTTCAAAATGATTTCAAATTTATTTTCTCCTAATTTTCCATTGAAGGGAATCATTTTACCCTTATTTCCATTTACTTATTTTTAGGAGAAAAATATTTTGAAAAGCAACTCAACTAACTCCCAATTGGATTTGAATTTGGAATTTCAAACAACTTCAAATGGAAAATAAGTTTCAAATAACTTCAAAGTGACTTCCAATTTATTTCTTTGAAACTTCCAACTCTCTTTCTTCAAATATGAACAAGTCATTTAATCTTCCCTCATGAACTCATTGAGTTGCTTAAAGTTTCTAAATTTAAAATATTTCAAATGGAAATTCAAATCATTTTCGAACCTCTTTTCATTTCTTTAAATGGAAGAAGTCATATTATCTTCACTCTAGGGTTTTGTAATGAATTTGAACTCAGGGAGATCAAAATGCAAGATGAAAGTTTTGGGAAAGTCATTTTATTCCCTCTCATTCAACTTTCAAAAGTTTCAATTTCCACTAAGTTTCACACAATCAATCACAAAAATCAAACAAACAATCACAATTATTTATTTAATATAACATTCCAAAATTTAGAATTTTGGGATGTTACAAACTACCACCCTTAAAATGAATCTCGTCCTCGAGATTCAGAGAGGCTAGAAAGAAGGTTAGGTTGGGGGTCTTCTTGAAAATCCATTGATCATCACAAGGTCTGGGGTGCTACCAGCCTTAGAATCATGGTTACGGTTCCGACAAAACTCATGTACTCCGTCCCTTGCGTTGACGGTGCCGGTCTTCTCATATTCTCCGAGATAACTCCTTCACTTTTGCTCTTCCGGTAAGGGCATGGCCTTTTCCTCAAAATCTTGAGTCCTTGCATCAAATAAGGTCCTTCCGAGTCTGGGTCTTCTTAGCTGTCAGGCTGTCGCCAATGCTAAACAACTATCGAAAATCTCATGGTGGTCAACAATTACTGGTTCCTCCTGCAGGAAACGGGTCTGGGTTGAATCTCACCGCATATCATACGATTGGCAATGGGTGCCTGTACAGGGTTTCCATTGTCCTGCCATTCTAAGGCTTTTGGATTGTCGTGTCGACACTCTTCTAGGGTTTTAAGGCTCTTTGATTTTCTATCAACATATGATAGCTCATGATAGAAGTCTCCGGTATGGGGGCCAATCCATCCCGTACTTGAATCATTACCACATACGTAGATAGTGAATCACGTATTCTAACACTTGGGCATCCTCACAAGCATTGTAGAACTTCTCTTCTCCACGAACTGGGTTCGGGTAAATCCATTTGTTCTGCAAGCCAAACAAAATCTCTATCTCTTCTTCACAATTCTCGGGTTTACATAACCTCCTATGGAACGTCTGCTGATGACATCATAGCTTCCTTCAGAATTCTTTTCTTCAACAAGATTGTGCTTGTTTCCTTATCAAATCCTGGGTCCTATGGGTTATGAGCCCACTTAAAACTTGTATATCCTTAACTCATCCTTGGAGTTACTATTGCTCCATATTCCAACATTACATCTCCTTTAAATCCAATAGTACTTCATTACTTCATACTCTTGGGGTAACCATCATAACTAAAACCAAACTCCAACTCATTCTTCCAAACTCCACTCTATAGAATACATTTTCTTTTCCATTGTTCAAGTGTTCACACAGACAAGTATCACCAAAAAAATGCACTGGTTCATCCATAATTCTCTTCATATCAAATCCTTTATTACATCCTTAACCACTACTCCAAACTCAAATTTCAAAAGTACTTTATTACAAAAGCTGCCATCCACATAGTTTGGTATGGTCAAGCATTACTTCCATCTTTATTCATTTGCCCTTCTTGAAGATACTTCAGTCCCACTAGAATTGTGCGATGTGATCCTTCAAATCATCGATGTTTTGCTTCATTATGGTGGCCATGAGCTTCATCTCCATCATCTCTGCATGGACCTCCCTCAAGTATTCCTGAGTGTGACGGAGTCTTGCTTCTAGTATTTCTCCAATCTGACGTATGGCTTCCATAGCAGCTTCACGAACAGAGTCGAAGAATGTTGCTCGTGGTACTCAAGAAATGAAAAAGTATTGACCCATAGTCTTTGGGCAAACTCCCTTCGCACGGTGGAGGTGTACCTCCACATACCAAAGTTCAACTCCCTTCTCCATGAAAGGATAACCCTTGTAAATTGCATCTCCTTCAAGATGAATATGCTTCATCATGTCCTTCAGGATTTTTGGGTAATCCTCACTGGTCAGGGTCATGATCATTTTCGGGACCTTGAAAAAAGTCTCGTAAAGGGTTGTCATATTCAACAAACAACTTATGACACCTCATATGAGATTCCAACCACATCAACTTTTATTGCTTCACGAACCATTACAATTCCCATTTCACAACTCAACTCAACATCCCCAACGAAAAGAAAAGTGCATCCCATATTTATTACATGCTTTATTCCAATATCAAGATCTCAACTACTCTGCTCAAGCTCTCCTCGGGTCTGAACATTCTCTGGTAAAATGTCCTACTCCTTTGCAGCATAAACAAATGACTTCAGACAAATCCAGGGGCTTCCTGGTGGTTATCTTGGCTCCTTGGGTTCTTGGCTTCCTTGCTGGGCATTTGCTAGCGTAATGACCTCAATCCTTGCACCTATAACAAGTGATTTGACTCAGGTCCTTTTCTGCAGAAATTGGGTTGTTCTGGGGATACATGCTCTTTCTCTTCCTGGACTTCTTCATTCCGATCAATTCTTCTATCTCATGTGGATCAAACTCCACTTCTTCTGTCGGGAAGTCCCCCAGATACTCTTGGCTTTGCTTCGTGTAATACAGGGAAAAATGTCCTTCTCCACATGAATAGCAAGCGTTGGAGTACAATCTGTTTAGGCTTGCTCCATCAGGGTCTTCAACCTCTTCCTTGATCACATGTTCTTTCAAACTTTCCCTGAGGGCTTCTTTCATTGCTCCCTTCTGCTGCTTGGTAATTTCTTGTACCTTGGGGTAAATATGACACTGGGCAGGGTAGTGCGTAGTTCCTTCACACAAGAAACAAATAACCTGCCTAGTTGGACATTCTTCACCTTGGTGATTTCCTTCACAATGAGGGCATCCATCCTTGTGTTCTTCATGGGTATGTCCTATCTCACCACAAATCTTGCATGCACAAGGTTTCTTCATTTTATTGCCATAGGGCTTCTGAATAAGACGAGGCCTCAGTAGAGTCATCTTGAATTCCTCCCAAGTGTTTTCTCAGTTACATCCTTGTATGGCTTGATGCATTTTCCACCAAGTTGCAGCACTTTTTGTAAAGTACTGAAGAGCGTATTGAACCTCATACTTCCTTGTAACCAAATTGCTCCTGAAATGATTCTCCATGCTTTGAATCCATAGCTCTGCCTCCAACTGAGTGATCGCTTCAGAGAATGCAAGTCCATGTTCATTCATCATCTATTGGGTCCAAGGGTTTCGGGATGAGATAAGAGGGATACACACAATACACACAATATAGTTTTGAAAATAAGTTTTATTTGTGGCTGTCAGGAAAAACATCAAACAATGACAGCTCACAAACATCGCATCTAACGTAAGTATACAATAGGGGTTTGGTCCTCTAAAGTTCAAATAAATCTTGGAATTCTTCCGTGTCTTAAAATTCTTCAATTCTTCAGAGGCTTCGACTATTGTAGCTTCAACTCTCCTAGTGTATGGTGAAGTCTGATATCCTGTCGTTCTCGGAGTGGCTTCAGTTCATCCTCCATGTGGTCCAAACGGAACGGGGGTTGTCTAACTATTTGAGGTAAAAGGAAAGATTTGATAAGGCTCAGAAAAGAAGAGAGGTAAAGGATTTTTTTGAAAATAAAGTTTAAGAGAAATCCTTTCCTAAGGGCTTTCCAGTTTCTAGGGTCACGGCCTACAGTCAACATGTGCTCTGATACCATCTCTGTAGCGACCCGACCTCAAATGGCCAAGCCTCTGTGTATCCGTGCCATCCCTGGATCGGTATGCTGGCACACACAGTACATCAATGTATACATCAAAGTGCAATCACATGTATAAATAACGTAAAACTGATATATACCTCATAAGTCTCAGCGGAAACAAACATAAGGGTGTGGAGTCCATCAATGCCAACGACAAGTTGAGTGTAGACCGTAACCCTACAATGTAACTCTTACTCGTCGTAGAAAATTCCTGCAACATAAGACATTGCAGCCCTGTAGGTCAGTACATTGAATGTACTGGCAAGTCACATCATAAGAATAATGAACCTATTGTACATGCAATTTGGCTGGTGGAAAGCTCTAAGTTTAGTTTTGTTGCATAAAGCTAGTTTTTCCCTAGAATAAAAGATATTATTCTACCACTACTGTATAGCATAGAATGAGTTGGTAAACCCAACTCAATCCATTCCCAAAGTTTCATTTACAACCCAACTGTTTAATTAAGAGTGATGAGATCTCCCAACATTTCCACTACTAGATGCTCAAGTTGTCCGTAACCGGGGACACGGCTAATCGATTAGGTTTTAACACACTGTAGAGGTTTGCGCACTTTTCCCCACAAGACTCGATCGCCTCCCTTGAAGTTCTCGCACTGCCTGGCGTTTGAGAAAAGGATGACCGAGACATAGTCTTTCGAAAGTATTCCCCCTTAACCCACGGATAGGCCGGTACACCTACTCATTCTACATCTGCTAGCCCATCCCGGAAGGGGTCACACTAACTACTCAACTAAGCCAGAGCCCATATTGGCTTGTGGCTGCACATGTAAGCTTCTAGACATGAGAATACGAGTGATCTCTTTGAGCCTGGGCGGACGGTGACACGGTGCAAAAAGAATCACGTCAATGGGAGCTACGGTTTAGGAGATATGGCCAATTGAAGTTTGAATTCAAATCTGAGTAAAGTTCAAATTTGAATTTGGCCAAAAGTTTTCAAAGTAGGTTTTCTGGATAAAGCTATTCGAGACGAACATTTTGCCGCTGGTTTCATCGAATTTGGACTTACGGTTAAAAGGTTGTGGCTATTCTAAGTTTAGGGGCTAAACTGCTAATTCCAGGGACTGAACGGTGAAGAAAGTTATCACAAAAAAGTCCTGGCCACGTGGCAGATTCCTACTGGCCAAAAGGTGTCTGCTGCAGAAGCTTATACAGCGAACGATCGTAACGTAGGCAAAACAGCGGCGACGGCTAGAAAAATAAATAAACCGGAGATCGGTTTGACTAAACCGAATGGTTTACTAAAGCCCGCGGTTAACCGATCTAATTCAAATATAAAAAAACCTAAACTTAGAGAACGGGGCAGTGGCTCACGGTGGCAACGATGACGGACAGGGACAGCGGCGTTGGCGTTGGCCGGTGATGGGGCGGCGACTTTGGCGGTCCTCAGCGGCGGGGAAGAGGACGGACGAGACGGGCGCGAGGTGGGCGGTCCGGTGGTGGTGACGGCGCGCGTCGGGGTGGCCGGGACGGGTGGAGCGAAGGGCGGCGGCTCCGTGCTCCGGCGAGGACGCAGGTCGTCGGGGCGGCGTCTCTGGTGACCTAGGGACAAGAGGAGGATGTCAACGAGATGCGCTTCGACTCGGGCAGCAAAAAGAAGTAGTCGGCGGAGGCCGGGGTGGCTCACGGGCGACGAAATCCTCCGGTGAACTAGCACGGCTCCGGCGAGATCCAAGTGGCTATGGCGAGCGATGCGAGAGGCGAGGGGTGACGTGGAGTGGCAGAATGGAGAGAGGAGGATGAGGGGATTTTATAGGTGCTGGGAGGGGCTGCGGAGTCGCGAGGATAAGCTCATCCGCGAGGGCTTCGCCCGGTGGTTTCGCCGTGCGGGCGCGGCTTCCTGATCTCGTGCAGGGCGAGCGGGAGGTTAGGGACGATGGGGCTGGGCCCCATGCGTCAGCGGCAGCAGCGGGTAGCGAGCGCAGGAGGAGCAGCGGCTCGTGCGTGCGGCGCTGGCACTCCTGGCGCTGGCGTGGTAGGCCACTGGCCCCTAGCGCTGCGGCTGGCCCATGGCCTCGCTGGCCTGTGGCTGGGACGGCTGGCCAGCTCGTGCGTGTTTTTTTAAATAAACGTTTTTCTTTTTTTTACAATCAGAAAACCAAACAAACTGAGTAATAATAATAAAAAACTATATAGGCATATTACATACCAAAATGCTCAGAAAAATACCAAGAATAAGATGAACTATTTTCCAAGTTCAAATAAATTCCAAAAAAATCATAAAAGTTAAACTGTGCTACTGTTGCATTTGAAATCAATAAAATCATTTTTTTAAATTTCAAAATGATTTCAAATTTATTTTCTCCTAATTTTCCATTAAAGGGAATCATTTTACCCTTATTTCCATTTACTTATTTTTAGGAGAATAATATTTTGAAAAGCAACTCAACTAACTCCCAATTGGATTTGAATTTGGAATTTCAAACAACTTCAAATGGAAAATGAGTTTCAAATAACTTCAAAGTGACTTCCAATTTATTTCTTTGAAACTTCCAACTCTCTTTCTTCAAATATGAACAAGTCATTTAATCTTCCCTCATGAACTCATTGAGTTGCTTAAAGTTTCTAAATTTAAAATATTTCAAATGGAAATTCAAATCATTTTCGAACCTCTTTTCATTTCTTTAAATGGAAGAAGTCATATTATCTTCACTCTAGGGTTTTGTAATGAATTTGAACTCAGGGAGATCAAAATGCAAGATGAAAGTTTTGGGAAAGTCCTTTTATTCCCTCTCATTCAACTTTCAAAAGTTTCAATTTCCACTAAGTTTCACACAATCAATCACAAAAATCAAACAAACAATCACAATTATTTATTTAATATAACGTTCCAAAATTTAGAATTTTGGGATGTTACAGTCCATATTATCACTTACAAAACTGAAGTGCAGGAAGTCTTCAAACGATTTTCCTCGAGGGCTTCAACCAAATTTGGTGTGAAGATCAAGCACATTGGGAGTGATAATGGACTGAGTTCAAGAACACTGGTCTTGATGACTATCTTGATGAACTTGTTATTACTCATGAGTTATCTGCTCCTTGTACTCCTCAGCAAAATGACGTTGTGGAGCGCAATAATAGGACTATTGTTGAGATGGCCCGCACTATGCTTGATGAGTACAAGACGCCTCCTCGCTTCTGGCCTGAGGCAATTGATACTGCATGCCACATCATCAACAGAGTATATCTTCACAAATTCTTCAAGAAGACTGCCTATGAACTCCTCACTGACAAGAAACCCAATGTGAGTTATTTCAAAATCTTCGGTGCTAAATGTTGGATTAGAGATCCTCTTCACAGTTCTAAATTTGCACCGAAAGCACATCAAGGTTTTATGCTCGGTTATGGTAAGGACTCGCACACCTACAGAGTCTTCAACACTTGTCATCACAAGGTTGTTGAAACTATAGATGTGCGGTTCGATGAGACTAATGGCTCGCAAAGAGAGCACCTACCTCCTGTGACAAATGAAATACCTCCTGAGGAATCTATTAAGTTCAAGGCTACAGGGGATGTCATTGCTACTGAAGAATCTGCTGAAGAAGTTATTCCAAAACATGAAGAACGTCATGCTGATGCACATGAGGAAAATGATGCTGAAGAAAATGTTGATCAAATTCCTCAACGTCAACCCGCTCATCCTCGTGTCGCAAATGAAGTGCAAATTGAGAAAATCATTAGTGACATCAACATTCCAGGTCCTCTCAGACTCTCAAGAGCTTCAAATTTATCTAACTCTTGTGGGCACTTTGCTTTCGTCTCTATCACAGAGCCCACTAAGGTTGATGAAGCATTTCTGGAGCCTGAGTGGATTCGAGCTATGCAAGAGGAATTACATCAATTCAAGCTCAACAATGTCTGGGAACTGGTCAAACGTCCAGATCCTCGCAAGCACAATATCATTGGCACAAAGTGGATCTACCACAACAAGCAAGATGAAAATGGCCTTGTGGTGAGGAATAAGGCACGGTTTGTAGCTCAAGGCTACACACAGGTTGAAGGAATTGACTACGATGAAACTTTTGCACATGTTGCTAGACTTGAGGCTATTCGCATATTACTTGCTTATCCTAACCATCATGATATCACTTTATATCAAATGGATGTGAAAAGTGCATTCCTCAATGGTAAGCTTGAGGAAGAAGTATATGTTGCTCAACCCCCAGGTTTTGAAGATCCAAAGCATCCTAACAAAGTCTTCAGACTCAATAAGGCCCTCTATGGCCTCAAGCAGGCCCCACGGGTGTGGTATGATACTTTGAAGGAATTCCTCGTGAAGAAAGGCTTCAAACCCAGTCGACCCTACTCTTTTCACTAAATCTAATGATCATGAACTATTTGTGTGCCAAATATATGTTGATGATATTATCTTTGGATGTATTGACCAACGTTATAGTGATGAATTTGCCTATATGATGAGTGAATAATATCAAATTTCCATGATGGGAGAATTGAAATTCTTCTTAGGTCTTCAAATTCATCAACAATGCAATGGCATATTCATATCTTAGGAGAAATACCTCAAGGATGTACTGAGGAAATTCGGCATGCAAGATTGCAAAGGCGTCAAAATTCCTATGCCCACAAATGGCCATCTAGGCACTGATGAAAATGGTATTGACTTTGATCATAAGGTATACCGCTCCAGGATTGGTTCTTTATTGTACTTATGTGCATCTAGACCAAATATAATGCTTAGTGTTTGCATGTCTGCCCGATTTCAAGCTACACCGAAGGAATCACACCATAAGGCTGTGATACATATTCTTAGATATCTAGCTCACACACCAACACTTGGATTATGGAACCCGAAGGGCTCGACTTTTGATCTCATTGGATATTCTGACTCTGACTATGCTGGTGATCGTGTGGACCGCAAGTCAACATCTGGTACATGTCATTTCCTCGGACGATCTTTGGTCTATTGGTCCTCGAAGAAAGAGAACTGCATATCACTGTCTACTGCTGAAGCTGAGTACATTCCTGCTGGTTCTTGCTGTGCTCAATTGTTGTGGATGAAGCAAACTCTGAAGGACTACGGCATCAACATGAAGAATGTGCCTCTCTTCTGTGACAATGAGAGTGCCATCAATATTGCTCACAACCGAGTTCATCACTCGAAGACAAAGCACATTCAGATTCATCATCATTTTCTTCGTGGTCATGTGTTGAAGGGCGACATTTCTATCGAGCATGAGAAGACTGAAGAACAGCTAGCCGATGTATTCACAAAGCCCTTGGATGAGAAGAGATTTAGCAAGTTGCAGTGTGAGCTAAATATCTTAGAATCTTCGAATGTTCTTTGAAAAGGACACTCATCCTAACACTTATGAAAAATTGATTACTTAGATGTGCAACACATGAAGAAACGTTTTTCTTCAATCAATGAAGAATAACACTCTAAGTGTGAAGAAATTAACAAAGAATTTGATTCTCAGAACCCTACGAAAATTGTACGCGGTGTCTGAAATCATCATTCTTATATGGTGGGTCACGCCACCACCAAAAGTTGAAAATCTTCAATTTGAGTTTTTTTTGTTTTTAATTTCCTCAGTTGTTTTTCAACTATGCATTGTCTTCACTGTTTTCGACGTTTTTCTTCATTGGCTATGTATTTATATGAGTTTATGTCCTCTACAACATTCACTTATGGCTAATTCTTCAAGTTGATTTTTCTGGTAAGTGAATGTGATTGGACCCTACCCCCTCTATGCTAAACTCAACCCATTCTATTCACAAATTCTTCATGTGCGTTCTATTTGAAACTCGTTCAAAATCTTCACTGTGTCCGTGTCAGCCGAAGAATTTGCGAACGGAACTTTTAACTTATCTTATCCAAATTTTTTGGATTTGCCACTCAAACCGTTCCACATCCCACGGCAACACTTATCCATTCACCCACGATCTCACACTATCTCCACTTCTCAGTACATGGGTGGCACATGTCAAGCGAATGAGAAGGGTCAGGGGCACGTTCGTCCAAATTCTTCGGGCGAACAGTTTTTCACCGTGGCTATAAATACCCCCCTCCCCTTCCTCACTTCTCTTTTACTCTGCTTGACCTCACTCTAGCTCAAGCTTCTCAAACCCTAGCGCCACCGCTACTTCATCGTCGCCGGTGAGGAAGAGCTTCACTGCCTCGACCTCGTCGCCGTCGTACTCGTGCCGACCACGGATTTCTTCACTCCGCCGCCGCCATAGCTGTCTTTCTCTGTCGAGTTAGGGCATGGAAGATCTACACTGACGAACTTCACATCTCCACTTCCTAGTTCGTCATGTTCTTCGTCCAGGGTATTTAAAAGTTACTTTTACTGCCCTCTTTGATTCAAATGATTTCTACAAAATCCTCAAAGGTGTTTTTCTTCAAATCTTCACACACTAAAAACACCTCACATGTCACCTGCTCTTGCTTTATTTCTCTAAGCTATATTTTTCTTCAAGATTCCTCAATTGTGTGGATTTCTGATCTATACAACTCTGGAACCTAAGACAAAGAACGCTTAGTGAAATTCTTCAAGACTCATCTGGTCAAATTCCTCAAACTTGTTCTTCTTACAAAACCTTCTGAGAACGCATATGACCTCTCCATATTCCTCGCAACTATAGTCTGTTCATAGGTACTCATGTCCGCTGCTGAATCACTAGGTTCTCATCAACTTAACTCGTTTGCAGCATTCCTCGAAAAAAAGTTGCATACATCTTCAGAGAATTCCATTGTTCAAATTCCTCAACTGAAGAAAATGGTTGATGGTAAGAAGCCACAGAAAGGAGGAAAGAGGCATGAGGTCAATACTGCTTTTGAGATCCCTGATGACATATACAAGGACTATTGCACTCCTGATGAGGCCACTCATGGAAAGGAAACCAAGAATGGGCGCAAAGTGTGCATTCAACGAATAGAGAGGAGATGGGCAAGAGAGTGGGGGGAGTACAGGTATGTTACTCCCAAGTACATGAAGAAATTCGCTCTCAATCCTCCATGGCCAAGACCTCTGTTGGCACCTAGCCAAGAAGCAAATCCCACTAGCCTCAAGCGCGGTGAGGATTATCCTGATGAATGGGCCAAGCGCAAGGCCAAGTTGGCCAGACAAGGAAGAGAAGTAGTGAGGAAATTCAATGAAGATTCTTCTGTTGCTACTGCCACTACTGAGGCCTCTGCAAGCAAGCCAAAGAAGCATGTGCACAAGCCAAGTGCTTCTTCCTCAATGCCCTCATGGCCAAGTTCCTTAGGTATGCCCTCACGGTCAGATTCCTCAAAGCCCTCACTGCCAATTCCTCACGCTGCTCCTGCTCCTCCAAAATCCTCAGCTCCTCCGCTCAAGTCCTCAGCTGCTCCGACAAAATCCTCAGCACCTGCGCATCTCACCACATGTCAAACTACGACGGGCATCTCTATTGCCTCAGGAGCATCTACTAGTTCCTTAGCACCACTGCATTCTTCAACTGGTCCCACTCTGTTGAAGACCAAGGCAACTGCTGGACGAGGCTCTCGACCAAGTCCTCAAAAGAAGCAGGTCGCTTTTCAAGTGCCGTCAGATGAAGACAAAGCTGATGATTATGAACTTGCAGAAATCATCAGAGACGGGCAAGTCAAGGCCGCTAGAGCCAAGGGCACAAGTGTGCCTCTGCTTTTGGATCCAAAGTTGATCCTTGAGTACATTGATCTATGGCACAAGGACCCAAATACTCCTATGTCTGATTTCAAGCTGACTCCTGGCCAAAGTCATATGTTGACTCACTTCATACAAGAAGAAAAATGGAAGTTTGAGAAGGCCAGGCAGATCAAGAAAGCGCAGTACAAAAAGGAGCGCTTCCTAAAGAAGAATGTTGTCTCTATGACAACTGAAGAATTTGTCACAATTCAATCAGAGTCAAGAAACTCAATGATGAATTTGACGCGTACCGCGCTGACTGGCTTGGAGCCAAAGTCAGGTTTGTGAAATTGACTGAAAAGTTCACTTCCACTGTTGCAGCCCCAACGCAACAGGAAATTCCTCAGGCTGAAGCATCTGCTCAGCCTACTGAAGAAAATGCCAGCACCGCTGATGACATTCAGGCTGCTGAAGAAAATGTGAATTCCAGGGCTGATGACTGCATTCCAGCCGCTGATGAAATTGCTAGGGCATCCACTAGTGGTGTGCCTGTAGAAGATGAAGAGGTCAGGGCAACTGCATCAGTTGTGCCTGAAGAAACTCAACCAAATTCCTCTGCTCCTCCTGTGCCTACCCCAACTCTGATTCTTCCATCTGCTTCAGATGTGAAGAAGACTAAGGCTGCAGAGCGTGCAGCAGTGAAGAAAAGGAAGGCATCAGCTTCATCAGATTCTTCAGCTCCGAAGAAGATGAAGTCTTTGACCATCTCGTTTGCAAACCCCATTGATGTTGTTCCTATCTCAACCATGCCATCAAAGGTAAGGATGGCAATGGGTCGGGTTTGGATCGGGTTGAACAATATTAAATTCATATCCATATCCAGGAAGACGGTCTTTGTCCATCCATGAAAAAAATTCATGGATGATAAACTGTGTCCATGTCCAAACCCGATGGATATCCATACCCACTGGATATTCATTGTGTCCTCTCAAGACATATAAATAACACATAACTCAATGTTAACATAAGCTCCTTCATTCTTCACCTTGTGGCAGGCTAGGCCTCACTTATGCTAAACATCAACTTATGGTAAATCAATGTCCACTAACAAGCTAAGATCATTTAGTATTTTTCTAATAATTGTGAATGACGAGTCATTTAACAAGGGAAGGGACTTTGGAGTGTGTTACAGAGGGGATTGAATGTCAACTAATAAAAGTTATGACGGAGATTGTGCAATTTCTTTTACATGTTTTTAGATAACAAAGTGTAAAATTACAGTGGGGCATGTGACTATGTGGTAGGGATAGAAGATTTTGGCCCATGAAGTCATACTATCGGGCCGCGTTTGAATATATCCATGGGTACAAGATTATATCCATGCCCTACCCACGAGCAATCGGGTCGGGTTTGGGCGGCGTCCATGGACACAAAAGCATATCCATACCCTGTCCATTCCGGTCGCATATCCATGGATATCCATGTCCATGGGTAAAATTGTCATCCTTAATCAAAGGACCTTGTTCCTTATGAAGAAGAATATGTGATTCCAAGTGAATCCGATGATGACATTCCTTCTGTTGCTTCGTCAGAGCAGATGGATGAACAAATTGAAGTGGATACAATCCCTTCAACACCGGTTGTCTCCTCGCTTATGCCTCAGTTTACTACTGAAGAGGCCGACGTTGAAGAAATGGAAGATGAAGATGCAGACATAGGCTGTACCACACCCATGCTAAATGATGACTTTTGGGAAAGTCAGCACCCCAACTCTCCACTCTTCACACCATTGCAACAAATTCCTTAGTCCCCAGTAACTACAATACAAATGGGATCTGATGAACCACATGCCACCCCATTTGTTCATGAAGAAATTCCAGCCACTAGTGCTGAAGAAAATGTAAATGAAGAATTGAAGTCCCAAGCTGCCACTGAAGAAGAACCTGGAATTCCTCAGCCTGTGGAGCCTGAGATTGCAATTCCTGAGGTAATAATGCAATTGATTGACACTCCTCAGCCCAAACCAAAGGATCCATTCTCAAAGAAGCAGAAATTCAAGGCTGATGATTTCTTAGGCGAGCACGTGTTCTTCACTGACTACAATCCCTATGATTCTACTCGTCTTAGAAGGAAGCGCTTCTGGACTGCCAGCCAGTCAAATTTCTATTCTTCACTACTTTTCAACAAGGACAAAATCTTCTACCATGAGCATATTCCTCACGTGGACATGGAATCATTGCCTTGTTTCTCACCTGTGCTCGGTGTGCTTCATGACGCAGGCCTCCTCAACTTTTGCACTAACATTGTTGATTGGAATGAAGAGCTCATTCTTCAGTTCTATGCGACACTGCACATCAGTGTTGATCCTGAAGATATCAACACCTGGGTCTTGGACTGGATGACCGATAATACTCATTATAAGGCACCGACCTCTGAATTGCTTCACACCCTTCCCATCAGTCCACCCAGTGAAGGAGCTTGCTTCCTGTACCAAGAACCTGAACTCACTGCTCATTACATGCAAGTGTGAATGAAGCCTCTGAAGCCCGGTCAAGCCCCAAGGAACAAATTCCTCATAAAGGACTTATTGTATGTGCCCAGAACAGTCTATCACATTCTGACAAGGATAATGAGTCCTGTCAAAGGCCACGACTCATCTGATGAGGAAATAGTTGGCATCATGAAGAATTTGCTATTCAACATCATTCATAGCATTCCTATCAACTATCATGATTTCTTCATGAGGACTCTGGCAAATGTTGCACTTTCTTCGTTTGAGCTGAAGCCTTATGCACCTTGGATTATGAGATTCCTCAAGACAAGGTCTTCACTCAAATACAAGGATGATTTTCAGAATCACCTCAGCTACTTGCCCCCGATTGAAGTCCTCAAACAGACTTTTACTTCAACTGATGAAAAGGGCAAGACACCTCTTGTCATTGATGAAGGCATTCGTCCATTGGGTGGTCAGTTTCGCAAAGTTGCATCGTATTCCACCAATGATGACTCTGCCACTCATGATTCTGCTGCCCATGCCTCCAAGCCAAATCCTCAAGCCACTGCTCCTCGTGTGATGACTGACCGTGAGCTTCTGCTTAGTCGTCACCAGAAGGTGGATCGAAACCATAAATGGGTTAAGCGTCAGTTTGGTTCATTACTTCACAACATGACCGCTACACACAATGCAGTGAGGAAAAACCATTACTACCTCCATGAGATCTTTGGTCGCACCTGGGCTATTATGTCCCATGTCTATAGTGAAGAAGATCTGAAGAACATGGGTCTCAAGGAAGATTTTGACTGGTCTGCACCTCCACCGAAGAAATTCAAGGAGGTCAAGGTTCCTTCCTTGGTGGCCGGCTCATATTCTTCATCGCGCGACACCGATGAGCATCAAGACTTGGATGACACTGCGGCAGGCCCTACAACGACAAACGACCCCAACAACGCTGGCGCTCCTCCATCAACTTGATATTCTTAAGGGGGCGTTAGTCCTCATTTTCAACCCTTTTGGTCATTCGATGACAAAGGGGGAGAAATTTGAGTTAGTCTTCAAGAAGGTCTATATTATATGGGTGTTTTTTCTTAAGATACAACTCTCGTTCTTCTGATGACTTTGCTGGATCGAGTTGTAATCTTAAACTCTAGGGTGGCCTGATACTTTTGCTGATTTCTTCTGCATGCTTATTCCTCATTAATGTTAATGCACGCATGCTAAATTACATCAGTCACCATATTTCATCATGCATTTCAAATTCTTCATATTATATGTCAATGCATGTATGAATTACAAGATATAGGGGGAGATCTCCATGATTCAACTCTTCAAGTGTGCATTGCTTCAAAAGCAAAATCCTCACTATGCACATCGTCAGGGGGAGTTCTTCTATATGTTGCAATCAAATTCCTCAATATCAGTATTTACACTTCATATGTTTATCCCCGTTGAAAACTTAACCTATATTGTCATCAATCACCAAAAAGGGGGAGATTGTAAGTGCATCTAGTGCCCCTTAGTGATTTTGGTGTATTGAAGACTTATAGGTTAAGGGACTAATGTGTTTATGAGTGTACACAGGTCTATAAGTCTATGAGGAGTTTGATATTTATAGAGAAAGTCGACCCCTAAAAATGAAGTTCTTTGACTGAAGACTTTGGATTTCTGAAGACTTTCTGAAGACTTTGAAAGTGAAGAGATTGGTGTAACCTAGAAGACTCTTGTTTTCGTAGTTTCATTTTCTCTTTCTTGAGTCATAGGAAACACCGTACTGTTAAAGGGGGTCGAGGAAATACTAAGGAAAAATTTCCATGTGATGCTCAACTCAAAATCCTACACCTACCAATCCCTTCGAGTGAAGCCATTGGAAATCTCATACAGTTCAGTCATATTCTTCAGTAACACAGATGAAGTTCTTCTAGTCTCTGAGGAATTTGTTCTGACTGAGGAGTTAGGAATTCACCAGTGCGGATTTCCTATATAGTGAGGAACATGATAGCCCTGAGAAATTTGATACTCAAATTTCCGACCGTTAATGTGCCTTGTGCCAGCTGTCCCAAAATATCTACCCACCTAATGGTCAGATCATTAAAGGGCATTTATGTCTTATCATGTCGGGCTGCTCCCTAGGCTACAAATAGCCGCCCCCTACAACCACTAGCTGGTTGGCTGCTCCGAGAGAAACTGACACTTGTCATTTTAGAGCATCCCATCCTTCGAGGACTTTGAGTGAAAATCATCAAGTGAGGAAAACCCAAACCCAAACACCTACAAACCCAAAGTGATTGAGCATAACTGAAGAGATTGATCCTGCGTGGATCCGACGCTTGTTACCTTTGAAAATTGTGCATCTTCCAGACGGTTAGGCGTCATGGTCTAGAGCATCCAAGAGGAAATTGTGGATTGCCGAGTGACCGAGTCTGTGAAGGTTTGGAAGTCACCTGAAGACTTGCCACGAGTGATTGGGAGAGGTCTGTGTGACCTTAGCTCAAGGGGAATATGGTGAGGACCGAGTGTTCTGAACTGTGTGTTCAGAACTGGGTGTCCGGGACTGTGTGTCCTCAGGTTTAAATACCTAGCCGCCCTAACCAGACGTACAACTATCATAGCAGTTGGAACTGGTCTACCAAATCATTGTCTTCACCAAGCTACCTGGTTCCATTTCCTCAACCCTTCCATTTCCTCATTTCTGTGTTGTGTGCTTGTTCATATCTGTTGGAAGACTTTGACTGAAGACTTTCTTAATTTCCTCAGTTCAATTTCTTCAGTCTGTTTGTCTTCATCCTATGTTATCCTGTGTTTACGCTTTCTGTACTCTTTGCTTGTCTTTATTTCATCATGATGACCATGCTTGCGTTCTGTTATGTTTACTTCTGAGTACTTATTCCGCTGCAAGTAGATTTTCTCTAAGGAATTTCCTCACCCTGAAATTCCTCAGTGAAGAATTCATAAAAATCGCCTATTCATCCCCCTCTAGTCGATATAACGCACTTTCAATTGGTATCAGAGCAAGGTACTCCCTTGTTCTGTGTGATTTTGGTTTAACCGCCTGGAGTTTTAGTTATGTCGACCGCAGGTATGATCAAGGTTTATGCTGGGTATCCTACCTTCGATGGGATGGACTACCCCTACTGGAAGAGTAAGATGCGCATGCATCTTGAGGCAATTGATAACAATCTCTGGTACATTGTGGAGAATGGTGTTCCCTCTGTCACTCCCACCATCAACGCTGCTGATGTGAATAGATTCAGGCAACTCGACTCTCAAGCAAAGAAAATCATATGTGGCCATCTGAGCAAAGGGCAGTATGGCAGAGTGAGTGCTTTGGAGACAGCCAAGCTTATCTGGGACACGTTGTCCAAGGTCAATGAGGGATTCCCAACACAGCGTGACTCTTGAGTTGACGTTCTTCGTAATCTCTTCAACCGCTTCAAAAGACTCGACAATGAAAATGTTCAGCAAACTTTCGACCGCCTCACTGACATCTCAAATGAGCTTCAAGCACTTGGTGCCGCCGATATCACCGACCATGAGGTGGTGAAGAAATTACTGAGATCGCTTGATTCCTCATTTTATACCTTGGCATTGATGATAAAAGAACGTGGAGACTATAAGTCACTTAATCCCGCTGATATCCTCGAGAGACTAAACACTCATGAGTTTCAGCTTGCTAAGAAGAGAGATCTCTATGGATCAAGTTATGGTAGATCACTGGCTCTGAAGGCCAAGGCAGTATCCGAATCTGATGATGAAGATTCTGACAGCAGCCTTGGTGACCCTGAAGAACTGAGCCAGGAGCTAGCAATGCTCGTGAGGAAGTTCCAAAAGTTCTCAAGATGTGGTCGTTTTGGAGATCCTCAAGAGGTGGTGACTTGAGATCAGATTCCTCATCCCATGATTACAAGAAGAGACTATGCCATAAATGCAAAAAAACTGGACACTACATTCAAGATTGTCCTAAGTGGGAAAAGGAATCGAAGAAGAAGAAGAAGTACAAGGATTACAGTTTTGATGATTCAAAGAAGAAGGAGAAATCTTCAAAGTCCTCATCATCAAGACCCTCAAAGTCCTCATCTCACAAGAAGAGCAGCTCCAAGAAGGCTCGACCATTCATTGGCAAGGAAATGGACTCTGAGGCTGAATCTAAGGAAAATGAGGAAGAGGAGGAATCTGAGGAGTCAGACTCTGGTGTGGCAAGCCTAGCCCTCGCAACTGCATTTGTCAGCAAGTCTATCTTCAACCCTGAAGAAATGGACCTCCCCAACACTACTGATGATGACAACAAGGACTACGCTCCCACCTATTGCTTCATGGTAAAAGGCTCAAAGATACTGAAATATCCCTCCTCTGAGTCTAGTGAGGATGAATCTGATGAAAACCTCAAACCCAACTACTCTAAACTTGCTAAGATTGCTGTGAAACTACAAAAGGCTCTTGAAAAGGTTCAAAATATGCTAGATAAAAGCGATGATATGTTGGGAGAGGAAATGGATCGCACTAAAATCTTGACTAAAAATCTTCAGAGACTTCAGTCCAAGTTTGACAATCTTCAAGATCATCATAACACTCTCCTATCTGATCATGAGATGCTTTCTTATGAATTTCTTCAAAGAAAGCAAGATCTTGAGGAGTTAAGAGTGAGTTATGAAGATCTTTAGAAGGACCATGATTCATTACTTGCTCAACAGATCAGCGCTACTCAGGATGAATTTGTTCCTCCATGTGTAAAGTGCATTGAATGTGAAACTGCTAATTCTTCACCTGAATGCTCAAATACTTCCATTGCTGCAAATTCTTCAACTGCCTATGCTATCACTAATTCCTCATCTGAGGACATTGCTAGTATTACTGATGATGCAGGGCTGAAGGAATTGTATATGACAGGCATGTACAAAAGCCTCAAAGGGCATCAAGCTCTTTGTGACATGCTTAAAAATCAGATCCTCAACAGGAACCCTAGGAAAGAGGGTATTGCCTTTGAGAGGAAAATCAATGCTGATGGGACCTACTGGAAACCTGAGCAGTATCCCAAAACCTCATGGGTTGCTGCAAGGGGACCTTCAGTGGATCCATCTACTTTATCTGGCTTTACGTGTGAATCTTCATATTCTTCTGACGAGTCTTTTGACTCCAATTATAAACTGTTCAAAAATCAGAACGGTGAAGTATTTGCTAGATATGTTGGCACTAACTATAGCAACGGTCCTCCTATGAAGAAAATCTGGGTTCCCAAAAGATGCCTTGAAAATCTTCAGGTGAATGTCATCATGACGCCACCTATGAAGAATAGGAACCCCATATAAAATTCTTCATATGGACCAAATTCTTCATATGGATCCAAGTCCTCATACGAACCAAACTCCTCACGTGGATCAAATTCCTCAAAAGGATCAAAGTCCTCATCTGAGCATCATCGTGCTAACCCGTCTGTTTCGCAGGGAAGATCTAAGGATTATGGATATGTGCATTATTCTTCAAATCATTATGTTCATAAGTCCTCGAAGAATTTCTCTGCTTACTCTTATGCTTACCCTAACCACTATTATGTGAAACGAAGTGGATTGGCATCTATGCCACCTTTCTCTTATGGAGCTCGCAGAATGATGAACTCTTTGCCACCCCCTGAGATGTGGGTGGTGAAGAAAAAGAACTAACCTCTTTGCAGGGTCAGGTCTCCAGACGAACTTAATCGTCTGAAGAATTTGCTGGAGACCTGTATATGCTTGAAAGGACGCAAGATATTCATGAAGAAATGAATTTTCATTTCTCACGTCCTCATACTATTTTATCTGTTATATTGTCTGGTGAAATTGATACCATATTCTTCACTGATGAAGTATATGAGTTCGTAAGTTGCACTAATTCATCTGCAGGATGATCAACCCAAAGCCACCGAGTGGGTCCTCGATAGTGGATGTACAAATCACATGACTGGTGACAGGAGCTTATTGATGGACACTGCTTTATCTCCATCACATCTGAAGCACATCACCTATGCTGACAAAGGAAAAAGCAAGGTATTGGGTCTAGGTAAGGTTGCAATCTCAAAGGATCGACACATGGACAAAGTCATGCTTGTTGAGTCCTTAGGGTTCAACCTCATGTCTGTCTCAATGCTTTGTGATCTTGATATGGTGGTTGTCTTTGGCAAGTATCATTGTGTTATGATCATGGAGCGGACAATTCCAAAGTCTTCGAAGGCCTTAGGAGAGGAGATTTGTATATTGTTGATTTCTCTACAGGACCACAACCAGGTACATGTCTACTTGCAAAAGATTTAGAAGGCTGGCTATGGCATCGACGACTTGGTCATGCTGGCATGAGGAATCTGCACACGCTCGCGAAGAAGAAGCATGTCATTGGCATTGACAATGTAAAATTCCTTAAGGATCACTTACGTGGAGCCTGTGAAGCTGGAAAGATGACCAAGGCCAAGCATCTAGCGAATACTATCATGACTACTACTCGACCATTTGAATTGCTTCACATGGATCTCTTTGGCCCTACTCACTATGCCACATTTACCAATGTTGCATCTTTATATGGCTTTGTCATTGTTGATGATTACTCTCGATATACATGGGTCAAAATTATCACTTACAAAAATGAAGTGCAGGAAGTCTTTAAATGATTTTCCTCAAGGGCTTCAACCAACCTTGGTGTGAAGATCAAGCACATCAGGAGTGATAATGGAACTGAGTTCAAGAACACTGGTCTTGATGACTATCTTGATGAACTTGGTATTACTCATGAGTTATCTGCTCCTTATACTCCTCAGCAAAATGGCATCATGGAGCGCAAGAACAGGACTCTTGTTGAGATGGCCCATACTATGCTTGATTAGTACAAGAAGCCTCCTCGCTTCTGGCCTGAGGCAATTGGTACTGCATGCCACATCATCAACAGAGTATATCTTCACAAATTCTTCCAGAAGACTGCCTATGAACTCCTCACTGACAAGAAACCCAATGTGAGTTATTTCAAAGTCTTCGGTGCTAAATGTTGGATTAGAGATCCTCATCACAGTTCTAAATTTGCATCGAAAGCACATGAAGGTTTTATGATCGGTTATGGTAAGGATTTGCACACCTACAGAGTCTTCAACACATGTCATCACAAGGTTGTTGAAAATGTAGATGTGCGGTTCGATGAGACTAATGGCTTGCAAAGAGAGCACCTACCTCCTGTGACAGATGAAATACCTCCTGAGGAATCTATTAAGTTCAAGGCTACAGAGGATGTCATTCCTACTGAAGAATCTACTGAAGAAGTTATTCCAGAACATGAAGAACGTCATGCTGATGCACCTGAGGAAAATGATGCTGAAGAAAATGCTGATCAAATTCCTCAACGTCAACCCGCTCATCCTCGCGTCGCAAATGAAGTGCAAATTGAGAAAATCATCAGCGACGTCAACATTCCAGGTCCTCTCAGATGCTCAAGAGCTTCACATTTATCTAAATTTTGCGGGCACTTTGCTTTCGTCTCTATCACAGAGCCCACTAAGGTAGATGAAGCATTTTTGGAGCCTTAGTGGATTCAAGCTATGCAAGAGGAATTACATCAATTCGAGCTCAACAACGTTTGGGAAGTGGTCAAATGTCCAGATCCTCGCAAGCACAATATCATTGGCACAAAGTGGATCTACCGCAACAAGCAAGATGAAAATGGCCTTGTGGTGAGGAATAAGGCATGGCTTGTAGCTCAAGGCTACACACAGGTTGAAGGAATTGACTTCGATGAAACTTTTGCACCTGTTGCTAGACTTGATGCTATTCGCATATTACTTGCTTATGCTAACCATCATGATATCACTTTATATCAAATGGATGTGAAAAGTGCACTCCTCAATGGTAAGCTTGAGGAAGAAGTATATGTTGCTCAACCCCCAGGTTTTGAAGATCCAAAGCGTCCTGACAAAGTCTTCAGACTCAATAAGGCCCTCTATGGCCTCAAGCAGGCCCCACGGGCGTGGTATGATACTTTGAAGGAATTCCTCATGAAGAAAGGCTTCAAACCCGGTTCACTCGACCCTACTCTTTTCACTAAATCTGATGATGGTGAACTATTTGTGTGCCAAATATATGTTGATGATATTATCTTTGGTTGTACTGACCAACGTTATAGTGATGAATTTGCCTATATGATGAGTGAAGAATATCAAATGTCCATGATGGGAGAATTGAAATTCTTCTTAGGTCTTCAAATTCGTCAACAACGCAATGGCATATTCATATCTCAAGAGAAATACCTCAAGGATGTACTGAGGAAATTCGGCATGCAAGATTGCAAAGGCGTCAAAATTCCTATGCCACAAATGGCCATCTGTGCACTGATGAAAATGGTATTGACTTCGATCATAAGGTATACCACTCCATGATTGGTTCTTTATTGTAATTATTTGTGTCTAGGCCAGATATAATGCTTAGTGTTTGCATGTGTGCCCGATTTCAAGCTACACCTAAGGAATCACACCATAAGGCTGTGAAACATATTCTTAGATATCTAGCTCACACATCAACACTTGGATTATGGCACCCCAAGGGCTCGGCTTTTGATCTCATTGGATATTCTGACTCTGACTATGCTGGTGATCGTGTGGACCGCAAGTCAACATCTGGTACATGTCATTTCCTCGGACGATCTTTGGTCTGTTGGTCCTCAAAGAAACAGAACTGCGTACCACTATCTACTGCTGAAGCTGAGTACATTGCTGCTGGTTCTTGCTGTGCTCAATTGCTGTGGATGAAGCAAACTCTCAAAGACTATGGCGTCAACGTGAAGAATGTGCCTCTCTTCTGTGACAATGAGAGTGCCATCAATATTGCTCACAACCAAGTTCAGCACTCGAAGACAAAGCACATTCAGATTCATCATCATTTTCTTCGTGATCATGTGTTGAAGGGCGACATTTCTATTGAGCATGTGAAGACTGAAGAACAGCTAGCTGATATATTCACAAAGCCCTTGGATGAGAAGAGATGTAGCAAGTTGCGGTGTGAGCTAAATATCTTAGAATCTTCGAATGTTCTTTGAAAAGGACACTCATCCTAACACTTATGCAAAATTGATGACTTAGATGTGCAACACATGAAGAAATTTTTTTCTTCAATCAATGAAGAATAACACTCTAAGTGTGAAGAAATTAACAAAGAATTTGATTCTCAGAACCCTACGACAATTGTACACGGTGTCTGAAATCATCATTCTTATACGGTGGGTCACGCCACCACCAAAAGTTGAAAATCTTCAATTTGAGTTTTATTTGTTTGTTTTGAATTTCCTCAGTTGTTTTTCAACTTTGCATTGTCTTCACTGTTTCCGACGTTTTTCTTCCTTGGCTATGTATATATATGAGTTTATGTCCTCTACAGCATTCACTTATGGCTAATTCTTCAAGTTGATTTTTCTGGTAAGTGAATGTGATCGGACCCTACCCCCTCTATGCTAAACTCAAACCATTCTATTCACAATTTCTTCATGTGCGTTCTATTTGAAACTCGTTCAAAATCTTCACTGTGTCTGTGTCAGCTGAAGAATTTGCAAACGGAACTTTTAACTTATCTTATCCAAAATTTTTGGCTTTGCCGCTCAAACCGTTCCACATCCCACGACAACACTTATCCATTCACCCACGATCTCCACTTCTTAGTACATGAGTGACACATGTCAAGCGACTGAGAAGGGTCAGGGGCACGTTCGTCCAAATTCTTTGGGCGAACAGTTTTTCACCGTGGCTATAAATACCCCCCTCCCCTTCCTCACTTCTCTTTTACTCCGCTCGACCTCACTCCAGCTCGAGATTCTCAAACCCTAGCGCCGCCGCTACTTCATCGTCACCGGTGAGGAAGAGCTTCACTACCTTGACCTTGTCGTCGTCGTACTCGCGCCGGCCGCGGATTTCTTCACTCCGCCGCTGCCGTAGTTGTCTTCCTCTGTCGAGTTAGGGCGTGGAAGATCTGCACTGACGAACTTCACATCTCCACTTCCTAGTTCGTCATGGTCTTCGTCCAGGGTATTTAAAAGTTACATTTACTGCCCTCTTTGATTCAAATGATTTCTACAAAATCCTCAAAGGTGTTTTTCTTCAAATCTTCACACACTAAAAACACCTCACATGTCACCTGCTCTTGCTTTATTTCTCTAAGCTATATTTTTCTTCAAGATTCCTCAATTGTGTGGATTTCTGATATGTACAACTCTGGAACCTAAGACAAAGAACGCTTAGTGAAATTCTTCAAGACTCATCTGGTCAAATTCCTCAAACTTGTCCTTTTTACAAAACCTTCTGAGAACGCATATGACCTCTCCAAATTCCTCGCAACTATACTCTGTTCACAGGTACTCATATCCGCTGCTGAATCACTAGGTTCTCATCAACTTAACTCATTTGCAGCGTTCCTCAAAGAAAAGTTGCATACATCTTCAGAGAATTCTATTGTTCAAATTCCTCAACTGAAGAAAATGGCTGATGGTAGAAGCCACAGAAAGGAGGAAAGAGGCCTGAGGTCAATACTGCTTTTGAGATCCCTGATGACATATACAAGGACTATTGCACTCCTGATGAGGCCACTCATGGAAAGGAAACCAAGAATGAGCGCAAAGTGCGCATTCAACGAATAGAGAGGAGATGGCCAAGAGAGTGGGGGAGTACATGTATGTTACTCCCAAGTACATGAAGAAATTCGCTCTCAATCCTCCATGCCCAAGACCTCTGTTGGCACCTGGCCAAGAAGCAGATCCCACCAGCCTCAAGCGCGGTCAGGATTATCCTGATAAATGGCCTAAGTGCTAGGCCAAGTTGGCCAGACAAGCAAGAGAAGCAGTGAGGAAATTCAATGAAGATTCTTCTTCTACTGCTGCCATTGCTGAGGCCTCTGCAAGCAAGCCAAAGAAGGCCATGCCAAAGAAGCCTATGCACAAGCCAAGTGCTTCTTCCTCAATGCCCTCACGGCCAAGTTCCTCAGCTATGCCCTCATGACCAGATTCCTCAAAGCCCTCACGGACTATTCCTCATGTTGCTCTTGCTCCTCCAAAATCCTTAGCTCCTCCGCTCAAGTCCTTAGCTGCTCTGACAAAATCCTCAGCACCTACGCATCTCGCCACGTGCCAAAGGACGAAGGACATCTCTATTGCCTCAGGAGCATATACTAGTTCCTCAGCACCACTGCATTCTTCAACTGGTCCCACTCTGTTGAAGACCAAGGCAACTGTTGGACGAGGCTCTCGACCAAGTCCTCAAAAGAAGCAGGTCGCTTTTCAAGTGCCATCAGATGAAGACGAAGCTGATGATGATGAACTTGCAGAAATCATCAGAGACAGACAGGTCAAGGCCGCTAGAGCCAAGGGCACAAGTGTGCCTCTCCCTTTGGATTCAAAGTTGATCCTTGAGGACATTGATTTATGGCACAAGGACCCAAATACTCCTATGCCTAATTTCAAGCTGACTCCTGGCCAAGGTCATATGTTGACTCACTTCATACAAGAAGAAAAATGGAAGTTTGAGAAGGCCATGCAGATCAAGAAAGCGTAGTACAAAAAGGAGCGCTTCCTGAAGAAGAATGTTGTCTCTATGACAACTGAAGAACTTATCACAATACAATCAGAGATCATGAAACTCAATGATGAATTTGACGCATACCGCGCTGACTGGCTTGGAGCCAAAGTCAGGTTTGTGAAATTGACTGAAAAGTTCACTTCCACTATTGCAGCCCCAACGCAACAGGAAATTCCTCAGGCTAAAGCATCTGCTCAGCCTACTGAAGAAAATGCCAGCTGTTGGGGAACGTTGCAGAAAACAAAAAATTTCCTACGGTTTCACCAAGATCCATCTAGGAGTTCATCTAGCAATGAGTGATCGGATTGCATCTACATACCTTTGTAGATCATGCGCGGAAGCATTCAAGGAACGAGGATGAGGAAGGTGTACTCGACGTGATTCAAATCACCGGAGATCCTAGCGCCGAACGGACGGCACCTCCGCGTTCAACACACGTACGGTCAGCGTAACGTCTCCTCCTTCTTGATCCAGCAAGGGGGAAGGAGAGGTTGAGGAAGATGGCTCCAGCAGCAGCACGACGGCGTGGTGGTGGTAGAGCTGCAGTACTCCAGCAGGGCTTCGCCAAGCTCTATGGAGGAGGAGGAGGTGTTGGAGAGGGAGAGGGAGGCACCAAAGGCGTGGGGTAGAAGTCCTCCATCTCCCCACTACATATAAGAGGGCCTAGGGGGGGCGCCGGACCTAGGAGATCCAATCTCCTAGGGGGGGGGGCGGCGGCCAAGGGAGGAATCCCTCCTCCCCAAGGCACCTAGGAGGTGCCTTCCCCCTTCGGGACTCTTCCCTTCTTGAACCCTAGGCGCATGGGCCTCTTGGGGCTGGTGCCCTTGGCCCATACAGGCCAAGGCGCACCCCCTACAGCCCATGTGGCCCCCGGGGGCAGGTAGCCCCACCCGGTGGACCCCCGGGACCCTTCCGGTGGTCCCGGTACAATACCGGTGACCCCGAAACTTGTCCCGATGGCCGAAATAGCACTTCCTATATATAATTCTTTACCTCCGGACCATTCCAGAACTCCTCGTGACGTCTGGGATCTCATCCGGGACTCCGAACAACATTCGTGTTACTGCATATACATATCCCTACAACCCTAGTGTCACCGAACCTTAAGTGTGTAGACCCTACGGGTTCGGGAGACATGTAGACATGACCGAGATCGCTCTCCGGTCAATAACCCACAGTGGGATCTGGATACCCATGTTGGCTCCCACATGCTCCTCGATAATCTCATCGGATGAACCATGATGTCGAGGATTCAAGCAACCCCGTATACAATTCCCTTCGTCAATCGGTATGTTACTTGCCCGAGATTCGATCGTCGGTATCCCAATACCTCGTTCAATCTCGTTACTGGCAAGTCACTTTACTCGTACCGTAATGCATGATCCCGTGATCAGACACTTGGTCACTTTGAGCTCATTATGATGATGCATTACCGAGTGGGCCCAGTGATACCTCTCCGTCATACGGAGTGACAAATCCCAGTCTTGATCCGTGTCAACCCAACAGACACTTTCGGAGATACCCGTAGTATACCTTTATAGTCACCCAGTTATGTTGTGACGTTTGGTACACCCAAAGCACTCCTACGGTATCCGGGAGTTAAACGATCTCATGGTCTAAGGAAAGGATACTTGACATTGGAAAAACTCTAGCAAACGAACTATACGATCTTATGCTATGTTTAGGATTGGGTCTTGTCCATCACATCATTCTCCTAATGATGTGATCTCGTCATCAATGACATCCAATGTCCATAGTCAGGAAACCATGACTATCTGTTGATCAACGAGCTAGTCAACTAGAGGCTTACAAGGGACATATTGGTGTCTATTATTCACACATGTATTACGATTTCCAGATAACACAATTATAGCATGAATAAAGACAATTATCATGAACAAGGAAATATAATAATAATGTTTTTATTATTGCCTCTAGGGCATATTTCCAATAGTCTCCCACTTGCACTAGATTCAATAATCTAGTTACATTGTGATGAATCGAACACCCATGGAATTCTGGTGTTGATCATGTTTTGCTCTAGGGAGAGGTTTAGTCAACGGATCTGCTACATTCAGGTCCGTATGTACTTTACAAATATCTATGTCTCCATCTTGAACATTTTCACGAATGGAGTTGAAGCGACGCTTGATGTGCCTTGTCTTCTTGTGAAACCTGGGCTCCTTGGCAAGAGCAATAGCTCCAGTGTTGTCACAGAAGAGCTTGATCGGCCCCGACGCATTGGGTATGACTCGTAGGTCGATGATGAACTCCTTCACCCAAATTGCTTCATGTGCTGCCTCCGAGGCTGCCATGTACTCCGCTTCACATGTAGATCCCGCCACGACGCTCTGCTTGCAACTGCACCAGCTTACTGCCCCACCATTCAAAATATACACGTATCCGGTTTGTGACTTAGAGTCATCCAGATCTGTGTCGAAGCTAGCATCGACGTAACCCTTTATGACGAGCTCTTCGTCACCTCCACAAACGAGAAACATTTCCTTAGTCCTTTTCAAGTACTTCAGGATATTCTTGACCGCTGTCCAGTGTTCCTTGCCGGGATTACTTTGGTACCTTCCTACCAAACTTACGGCAAGGTTTACATCAGGTCTGGTACATAGCATGGCATACATAATAGAACCTATGGCTGAGGCATAGGGGATGACACTCATCTCTTCTATATCTTCTGCCGTGGTCAGACATTGAGCTGAGCTCAATTTCACACCTTGTAACACAGGCAAGAACCCCTTCTTAGACTGATCCATAGTGAACTTCTTCAATATCTTATCAAGGTATGTGCTTTGTGAAAGACCTATGAGGCATCTTGATCTGTCTCTATAGATCTTGATGCCTAATATATAAGCAGCTTCTCCAAGGTCCTTCATTGAAAAACTCTTATTCAAGTAGGCCTTAATGTTGTCCAAGAGTTCTATATCATTTCCCATCAAAAGTATGTCATCTACATATAATATGAGAAATGCTACAGAGCTCCCACTCACTTTCTTGTAAATGCAGGCTTCTCCATAAGTCTGCATAAACCCAGATGCTTTGATCATCTCATCAAAGCGAATGTTCCAACTCCGAGATGCTTGCACTAGCCCATAAATCGAGCGTTGGAGATTGCACACCTTGTTAGCATTCTTAGGATCGACAAAACCTTCCGGCTGCATCATATACAATTCTTCCTTAAGGAAACCATTAAGGAATGCCGTTTTGACGTCCATTTGCCATATCTCATAATCATAGAATGCGGCAATTGCTAACATGATTTGGACGGACTTTAGCTTCGCTACCGGTGAGAAAGTCTCATCGTAGTCAACCCCTTGAACTTGTCGATAACCCTTAGCGACAAGCCGAGATTTATAGATGGTCACATTACCATCCGTGTCTGTCTTCTTCTTAAAGATCCATTTATTTTCTATGGCTCGCCGCTCAACGGGCAAATCAGTCAAAGACCATACTTCGTTTTCATACATGGATCCTATCTCGGATTTCATGGCTTCTAGCCATTTGTCGGAATCCGGTCCCGCCATTGCTTCTTCATAGTTCGAAGGTTCACCGTTGTCTAACAACATGATTTCCAAGACAGGGTTGCCGTACCACTCTGGTGCGGAACGTGTCCTTGTGGACCTACGAATTTCAGTAGGAGCTTGATCAGAAGTATCTTGATCATTATCATTAACTTCCTCTCTAGTCGGTGCAGGCACCTCAGGAACATTTTCTTGAGTTGCGTCATTTTCCAGTTCAAGAGGTAATACTTCATCAAGTTCTACTTTCCTCCCACTTACTTCTTTCGAGAGAAACTCCTTCTCTAGAAAGGATCCATTCTTGGAAACAAAGATCTTGCCTTCGGATCTGAGGTAGAAGGTATACCCTATAGTTTCTTTAGGGTATCCTATGAAGACGCATTTTTCCGACTTGGGTTCGAGCTTTTCAGGTTGAAGTTTCTTGACATAAGCATCGCATCCCCAAATTTCAGAAACAACAGCTTAGGTTTCTTCCCAAACCATAATTCATACGGTGGCGTCTCAACGGATTTCGACGAAGCCCTATTTAAAGTGAATGCGGCAGTCTCTAAAGCATAGCCCCAAAAAGATAGCGGTAAATCAGTAAGAGACATCATAGATCGCACCATATCTAATAGAGTGCGATTACGACATTCGGACACAACATTACGCTGAGGTGTTCCAGGCGGCGTGAGCTGTGAAACTATTCCACATTTTCTTAAGTGTGTGCCAAACTCATGACTCAAGTATTCTCCTCCATGATCTAATCGCAGGAACTTGATTTTCCTGTCACGTTGATTTTCAACCTCACTCTGAAATTCCTTGAACTTTTCAAAGGTCTCAGACTTGTGTTTCATTAAGTAGACATACCCATATCTACTCAAGTCATCAGTGAGGGTGAGAACATAACGATAGCCACCGCGAGCCTCAACACTCATTGGACCGCACACATCAGTATGTATGATTTCCAATAAGTTGGTTGCTCGCTCCATTGTTCCTGAGAACGGAGTCTTGGTCATTTTACCCATGAGGCATGGTTCGCACGTGTCAAATGATTCGTAATCAAGAGACTCTAAAAGTCCATCAGCATGGAGCTTCTTCATGCGTTCGACACCTATGTGACCAAGGCGGCAGTGCCACAAGTATGTGGGACTATCATTATCAATCTTACATCTTTTGGTACTCACACTATGAACATGTGTAGTATTACGCTCGAGATTCATTAAGAATAAACCATTCACCATCGGAGCATGACCATAAAACATATCTCTCATATAAATAGAACAACCATTATTCTCGGATTTAAATGAGTAGCCATCTCAAATTAAACGAGATCCTGATACAATGTTCATGCTCAAAGCTGGCACTAAATAACAATTATTAAGGTTTAAAACTAATCCCGAAGGCAAATGTAGAGGTAGCGTGCCGACGGCGATCACATTGACCTTGGAACTATTCCCGACGCACATCGTCACCTCGTCCTTTGCCAGTCTCCGCTTATTCCGCAGCTCCTGCTTTGAGTTACAAATGTGAGCAACCGCACCGGTATCAAATACCCAGGAGCTGCTACGAATACTGGTAAGGTACACATCAATTACATGTATATCACATATACCTTTTGTTTTGCCGGCCTTCTTGTCCGCTAAGTATTTGGGGCAGTTCCGCTTCCAGTGACCACTTCCCTTGCAATAAAAGCACATAGTCTCGGGCTTGGGTCCATTCTTTGGCTTCTTCCCGGCAGCTTGCTTGCCGGGCGCGGCAACTCCCATGCCGTCCTTCTTGAAGTTCTTCTTACCCTTGCCTTTCTTGAGTTTAGTGGTTTTATTCACCATCAACACTTGATGTTCCTTTTTGACTTCTACCTTTGCTGATTTCAGCATTGCAAATACCTCAGGAATGGTCTTTTCCATCCCCTGCATATTGAAGTTCATCACAAAGCTCTTGTAGCTTGGTGGAAGCGACTGGAGGATTCTGTCAATGACCGCATCATCCGGGAGATTAACTCCCAGCTGAGTCAAGCGGTTATGTAACCCAGACATTGTGAGTATGTGCTCACTGACAGAACTATTTTCCTCCATCTTACAGCTGAAGAACTTGTCGGAGACTTCATATCTCTCGACCCGGGCATGAGCTTTGAAAACCATTTTCAGCTCTTCGAACATCTCGTATGCTCCGTGTCTCTCAAAACGTTTTTGGAGCCCCGGTTCTAAGCTGTAAAGCATGCCGCACTGAACGAGGGAGTAATCATCAGCATGTGTCTGCCAAGCGTTCATAACGTCTTGGTTCTGTGGGACGGGTGGGTCATCTAGCGGTGCTTGTAGGACATAATCTTTCTTGGCAGCTATGAGGATGATCCTCAGGTTCCGGACCTAGTCCGTATAGTTGCTGCCATCGTCTTTCAGCTTGGTTTTCTCTAGGAACGCGTTGAAGTTGAGGACTACGTTGGCCATTTGATCTACAAGACATATTGTAAACATTTTTAGACTAAGTTCATGATAATTAAGTTCATCTAATCAAATTATTTAATGAACTCCCACTTAGATAGACATCCCTCTAGTCATCTAAGTATAACATGATCCGAGTTAACTAGGCCGTGTCCGATCATCACGTGAGATGGACTAGTCAACATCGGTGAACATCTTCATGTTGATCGTATCTTCTATACGACTCATGCTCGACCTTTCAGTCTTCTGTGTTCCGAGGCCATGTCTGTACATGCTAGGCTCGTCAAGTCAACCTAAGTGTTTGCATGTGTAAATCTGTCTTACACCCGTTGTATGTGAACGTTAGAATCTAACACCCGATCATCACGTGGTGCTTCGAAACAACATACTGTCGCAATGATGCACAGTTAGGGGGAACACTTTCTTGAAATTATTATGAGGGATCATCTTATTTACTACCGTTGTTCTAAGTAAACAAGATGCAAAACATGATAAACATCACATGCAATCAAATAATAATAGTGACATGATATGGCCAATATCACATAGCTCCTTTGATCTCCATCTTGGGGCTCCATGATCATCTTGTCACCGGCATGACCCCATGATCTCCATCATCATGATCTCCATCATCGTGTCTCCATGAAGTTGCTCGCCAACTATTACTTCTACTACTACGGCTAACACGTTTAGCAATAAAGTAAAGTAATTTACATGGCGTTTCTCAATGACACGCAGGTCATACAAAAAATAAAGACAACTCCTATGGCTCCTGCCGGTTGTCATACTCATTGACATGCAAGTCGTGATTCCTATTACAATAGCATGAACATCTCATACATCACATATATATCATTCATCACAACTTTTTCCATATCATATCACAAAGCACTTGCTGCAAAAACAAGTTAGACGTCCTCTAATTGTTGTTGCAAGTTTTACGTGGCTGAAATAGGGTTCTAGCAAGAATGTTTTCTTACCTATGTGAAAGCCACAACATGATTTGTCAACTTCTATTTACCCTTCATAAGGACCCTTTTCATTGAATCCGCTCCAACTAAAGTGGGAGAGACAGACACCCGCCAGCCACCTTATGCAACTAGTGCATGTTAGTCGGTGGAACCGGTCTCACGTAAGCGTACGTGTAAGGTTGGTCCGGGCCGCTTCATCCCACAATACCGCTGAAGCAAGATAAGACTAGTAGCGGCAAGAAAGTTGACAACATCTACGCCCACAACAAATTTGTGTTCTACTCGTGCAAGAGAACTACGCATAGACCTAGCTCATGATGCCACTGTTGGGGAACATTGCAGAAAACAAAAAAATTCCTACGGTTTCACCAAGATCCATCTAGGAGTTCATCTAGCAACGAGTGATCGGATTGCATCTACATACCTTTGTAGATCACGCGCGGAAGCGTTCAAGGAACGGGGATGAGGAAGGTGTACTCGACGTGATTCAAATCACCGGAGATCCTAGCGCCGAACGGACGTCACCTCCGCGTTCAACACACATACGGTCAGAGTAACGTCTCCTCCTTGATCCAGCAAGGGGGAAGGAGAGGTTGAGGAAGATGGCTCCAGCAGCAGCACGACGGCGTGGTGGTGGTAGAGCTGCAGTACTCCAGCAGGGCTTTGCCAAGCTCTATGGAGGAGGAGGAGGTGTTGGAGAGGGAGAGGGAGGCACCAAAGGCGTGGGGTAGAAGTCCTCCATCTCCCCACTATATATAAGAGGGCCTAGGGGGGCGCCGGCCCTAGGAGATCCAATCTCTTAGGGGGGGCGGCGGCCAAGGGAGGAATCCCTCCTCCCCAAGGCACCTAGGAGGTGCCTTCCCCCTTCGGGACTCTTCCCTTCTTGAACCCTAGGCGCATGGGCCTCTTGGGGATGGTGCCCTTGGCCCATACAGGCCAAGGCGCACCCCCTACAGCCCATGTGGCCCCCGGGGGCAGGTGGCCCCACCCGGTGGACCCCCGGGACCCTTCCGGTGGTCCCGATACAATACCGGTGATCCCGAAACTTGTCCCGATGGCCGAAATAGCACTTCCTATATATAATTCTTTACCTCCGGACCATTCCGGAACTCCTCGTGACGTTCGGAATCTCATCCAGGACCCCGAACAACATTCGTGTTACTGCATATACATATCCCTACAACCCTAGCGTCACTGAACCTTAAGTGTGTAGACCCTACGGGTTCGGGAGACATGTAGACATGACCGAGATCGCTCTCCGGTCAATAACCAACAGCGGGATCTGGATACCCATGTTGGCTCCCACATGCTCCTCGATGATCTCATCGGATGAACCACGATGTCGAGGATTCAAGCAACCCCGTATACAATTCCCTTCGTCAATCGGTATGTTACTTGCCCGAGATTCGATCGTCGGTATCCCAATACCTCGTTCAATCTCGTTACCGGCAAGTCACTTTACTCGTACCATAATGCATGATCCTGTGATCAGACACTTGGTCACTTTGAGCTCATTATGATGATGCATTACCGAGTGGGCCCAGTGATACCTCTCCGTCATACGGAGTGACAAATCCCAGTCTTGATCCGTGTCAACCCAACAGACACTTTCAGAGATACCCGTAGTATACCTTTATAGTCACCCAGTTACGTTGTGACGTTTGGTACACCCAAAGCACTCCTACAGTATCCGGGAGTTACACGATCTCATGGTCTAAGGAAAGGATACTTGACATTGGAAAAACTGTAGCAAATGAACTATACGATCTTATGCTATGTTTAGGATTGGGTCTTGTCCATCACATCATTCTCCTAATGATGTGATCTCGTCATCAATGACATCCAATGTCCATAGTCAGGAAACCATGACTATCTGTTGATCAACGAGCTAGTCAACTAGAGGCTTACTAGGGACATGTTGGTGTCTATTATTCACACATGTATTACGATTTCCGGATAACACAATTATAGCATGAATAAAGACAATTATCATGAACAAGGAAATATAATAATAATGCTTTTATTATTGCCTCTAGGGCATATTTCCGACACCAGCACCGCTGATGACATTTAGGCTGCTGAAGAAAATGTGAATTCCAGGGCCGATGACTGCATTCCAGCCGCTGATGAAATTGCCAGGGCATCCACTAGTGGTGTTCCTAAAGAAGATGAAGATGTCAGGGCAACTGCATCAGTTGTGCCTGAAGAAACTCAACCAAATGCCTCTGCTCCTCCTGCGCCTACCCCAACTCCAATTCTTCCATCTCCTTCAGATGTGAAGAAGACTAAGGTTGCAGAGCGTGCAGCAGTGAAGGAAAGGAAGGCATCAGCTTCATCAGATTCTTCAGCTCCGAAGAAGATGAAGTCTTTGACCAGCTCGTTTGCAAACCCCATTGATGTTTTTTCTATCTCAACCATGCCATCAAAGGACGTTGTTCCTTATGATGAAGAATATGTGATTCCAAGTGAATCCGATGATGACATTCCTTCTGTTGCTTCGTCAGAGCAGATGGATGAAGAAACTGAAGTGGATACAATCCCTTCAACACCAGTTGTCTCCTCGCCTATGCCTCAGTTTACTACTGAAGAGGCCGACGTTGAAGAAATGGAAGATGAAGATGTGGATATTGGTTGTACCACACCCGTGATAAATGATGACTTTTGGGAAAGTCAGCACCCCAACTCTCCACTCTTCACACCAATGCAACAAATTCGTCAGTCCCCAGTAACTACAGTACAAATGGGATCTGATGAACCACATGCAACCCCATCTGTTCATGAAGAAATTCCGGCCACTAGTGCTGAAGAAAATGTAAATGAAGAATTGAAGTCCCAGGCTGCCACTGAAGAAGAACCTGAAATTCCTCAGCCTGTGGAGCCTGAGATTGCGATTCCTGAGGTAATAATGCAATTGACTGACACTCCTCAGCCCAAACCAAAGGATCCATTCTCAAAGAAGCAGAAATTCAAGGCTGATGATTTCTTCGGCGAACACGTGTTCTTCACTGACTACAATCCCTATTATTCTGCTCGTCTTAGAAGGAAGCGCTTCTGGACCGCCAGGCAGGCAAATTTCTATTCTTCACTACTTTTCAACAAGGACAAAATCTTCTACCATGAGAATATTCCTCATGTGGACATGGAATCATTGCCTTGTTTCTCTCCTGTGCTCGGTGTGCTTCATGATGCAGGCCTCCTCAACTTTTGCACTAACATTGTTGATTGGAATGAAGAGCTCATTCTTCAGTTCTATGCGACACTGCACATCACTAGTGATCCTGAAGATATCAACACCTGGGTCTTGGACTGGATGACCGATAATACTCATTATAAGGCACCAGCCTCTGAATTGCTTCACGCCCTACCCATCAGTCCACCCAGTGAAGGAGCTCGCTGCCTGTACCAAGAACCTGAACTCACTACTCATTACATGCAAGTGTTAATGAAGCCTCTAAAGCCCGGTCAAGCCCCAAGGAACAAATTCCTCGTAAAGGACTTACTCTATGTGCCCAGAACAGTCTATCACATTCTGACGAGGACAATGAGTCCTATCAAAGGCCACGACTCATCTGATTGAGGAAATAGTTGGCATCATGAAGAATCTGCTATTCAACATCATTCATAGCATTCCTATCAACTATCATGATTTCTTCATGAGGACTCTGGCAAATGTTGCACTTTCTCCGTTTGAGCTGAAGCCTTATGCACCTTGGATTATGAGATTCCTCAGGACAAGGTCTTCACTCAACTACAAGGCTGATTTTCAGAATAACCTCAGCTACTTGCCCCTGATTGAAGTCCTCAAGTAGACTTTTACTTCAATTGATGAAAAGGGCAAGACACCTCTTGTCATTGATGAAGGCATAGGTTCATTGGATGGTTAGTTTCGCAAAGCTGCATCTTATTCCACCAATGATGACTCTGCCACTCATGATTCTGCTGCCCATGCCTCCAAGCCAAATCCTCAAGCCACTGCTCCTCGTGTAATGACTGACTGTGAGCTTCTGCTTAGTCTTCACCAGAAGGTGAATCGAAACCATAAATGGGTTAAGCGTTAGTTTGGTTCATTTCATCACAACATGACCACTACACACAATGGAGTGAAGAAAAACCATTACTACCTCCATGAGATCTTCGGTCGCACCTGGGCTATTCTGTCCCATGTCTGTAGTGAAGAAGATCTGAAGAACATGGGTCTCAAGAAAGATTTTGACTGGTCTGCACCTCCACCAAAGAAATACAAGAAGTTCAAGGTTCCTTCCTTGGTGACCAGCTCATATTCTTCATCGCGCGACACCGATGAGCATGAAGACTTGGACGACACTATAGTAGGCCCTACAATGACAAACGACCCCAACAACACTGGCACTCCTCCATCAACTTGATATTCTTCAGGGGCGTTAGTCCTCATTTTCATCCCTTTTGGTCATTCGATGACAAGGAGGGAGAAATTTGAGTTAGTCTTCAAGTGGGTCTATCTTATATGGGCGTTTTTTTCTTAAGATACAACTCTCGTTCTTCTGATGACTTTGCTGGATCGAGTTGTAATCTTAAACTCTATGGTGGCCTGATTCTTTTGCTGATTTCTTCTGCATGCTTATTCCTCATTAATGTTAATGCACGCATGTTGAATTACATCAGTCACCATATTTCATCATGCATTTCAAATTCTTCATATTATATGTCAATGTGTGTATGAATTACAAGATATAGGGGGAGAGCTCCTTGATTCAACTCTTCAAGTGTGCATTGATTCAAAAGCAAATTCCGCACTATGCACATCTTCAGGGGGAGTTCTTCTATATCTTGCAATCAAATTCCTCAATATCAGTATTTACACTTCATATGTTTATCCCCGTTGAAAACTTAACCTATATTGTCATCAATCACCAAAAGGGGGGATATTGTAAGTGCATCTAGTGCCCCTTAGTGATTTTGGTGTATTGAAGACTTATAGGTTAAGGGACTAATGTGTTTATGAGTGTACACAGGTCTATAAGTCTATGAGGAGTTTGATATTTACAGAGAAATTCGACCCCTAAAAATGAAGTTCTTCGACTGAAGACTTTGGATTTCTGAAGACTTTCTGAAGACTTTGAAAGTGAAGAAATTGGTGTGACCTTGAAGACTTGGTACTCATTCGAGGAACATGAAGCGTGAAGACTCTTGTTTTCGTAGTTTCATTTTCTCTTTCTTGAGTCATAGGAAACACCGTACTGCTAAAGGGGGTCGAGGAAATACCAAGGAAAAATTTTCATGTGATGCTCAACTCAAAATCCTACACCTACCAATCCCTTCGAGTGAAGCCATTGGGAATCTCATATAGTTCAGTCATATTCTTTAGTGATAGAGATGAAGTTCTTCTAGTCTCTGAGGAATTTGTTCTGACTGAGGAGTTAGGAATTCGCTAGTGCGGATTGCCTACATAGTGAGAAACATGATAGCTCTGAGAAATTTGATACTCAAATTTCCGACCATTGTTGTGCCTTGTGCCAGCTGTCCCAAAATATCTACCCACCTAATGGTCAGATCATTGAAGGGCATTTATGTCTTATCATGTCAGGCTGCTCCCTAGGCTATAAATAGCCGCCCCCTATAACCACTAGCTGGTTGGCTGCTCCGAGAGAAACTGACACTTTTCATTTGAGAGCATCCCATCCTCTGAGGACTTTGAGTGAAAATCATCAAGTGAGGAAAACCCAAACCCAAACACCTACAAACCCAAAGTGATTGAGCATCACTGAAGAGATTGATCCTGCGTGGATCCGACGCTTGTTAGCTTTGAAGACTGTGCATCTTCCAGATGGTTAGGCGTCATGGTCTAGAGCATCCAAGAGGAAATTGTGGATTGCCGAGTGACCGAGTCTGTGAAGGTTTGGAAATCACCTGAAGACATAACATGAGTGATTGGGCGAGGTCTGTGTGACCTTAGCTCAAGGGGAATATGGTGAGGACTGAGTGTTCCGAACTGCGTGTTCAGAACTGGGTGTCCGGGACTGTGTGTCCTCAGGTTTAAATACCTAGCCGCCCTAACCAGACGTACAACTGTCACAGCAGTTGGAACTGGTCTATCAAATCATTATCTTCACCAAGCTACCTGGTTCCATTTCCTCAACCCTTCCATTTCCTCATTTTTTTGTTGTGTGCTTGTTCATATCTGTTGGAAGACTTTGATTGAAGACTTCCTTAATTTCCTCAGTTCAATTTCTTCAGTCTGTTTATCTTCATCCTGTGTTATCTTGTGTTTACGCTTTTCGTACTCCGTGCTTGTCTTCATTTCATCATGATGACCATGCTTGCATTCTGCTATGTTTGCTTCTGAGTACTTATTCTGCTGCAAGTAGATCTTCGCTAAGGAATTTCTTCACCCTGAAATTCCTCAGTGAAGAATTAATAAAAATCACCTATTCACCCCCCCCCCCTAGTCGATATAACACACTTTCAGGTAGGTATGGTGGCTGTTTTGAGGAACATATAAGGAGGCTTATGTGTGATAGAGCATATCATATCACGGGGTTTGGATGCACCGGCGAAGTTTACACCAACTCTCAAAGTGAGAAAGGGCAATGTACGGTACCAAAGAGGCTAGCAATGATGGAAGGGTGAGAGTGTGTATAATCCATGGACTCACATTAGTCATAAAGAAATGATATACTTATTGCAAAAGTTTATTAGCCCTCGAAGAAAAGTACTACTACGCATGCCTCTAGGGGGATAGATTGGTAGAAAAAGACCATCGCTCGTCCCCGACCGCCACTCATAAGGAAAGCAATCAAAGAACACCCGATGCTTCAAATTTGTCACACAACGTTTACCATACGTGCATGCTACGGGACTTTCCAACCTCAACACAAGTATTTCTCAATTTCACAATTACTCAACTATCACAACTCTAATATTACCACCTTTATATCTCAAAACAATTATCAAGTATCAAACTTCTCATAGTATTCAATTCACTTTATATGAAAGTTTTTATTATATCCCTCTTGGATGCCCATCATATTAGGACAAAATTCATAACCAAAGCAAATTACCATGCTAGTTAGGACTCTAAAAATAATATAAGTGAAGCATGAGGGTTCATCTATTTCTTCAAAATAAAACTACCATCGTGCTCTAAAAAGATATAAGTGAAGCACTAGAGCAAATGACAAACTACTCCGAAAGATATAAGTGAAGATCAATGAGTAGTCAAATAATTATGCAACTATGTGAAGACTCTCTAACATTTAATAGTTTCAGATCTTGGCATTTTATTCAAACAGCAATCAAAACAAACTAAAATAAAATGACGCTCCAAGCAAAACACATATCATGTGGTGAATGAAAATATAGCTCCAAGTAAAGTTATCGATAAACGAAGACGAAAGAGGGGATGCCTTCCTGGGCATCCCCAAGCTTAGGCTCTTGGTTGTCCTTGAATATTACCTTGGGGTGCCTTTGGCATCCCCAATCTTAGGCTCTTTCCACTCCTTATTCCATAGTACATCGAATCTTTACCCAAAACTTGAAAACTTCACAACACAAAACTTAACAGAAAACTCGTAAGCCCCGTTAGTATAAGAAAATAAATCACCACTTACGTACTGTTGTGAACTCATTCTAAATTCATATTGGTGTAATATCTACTGTATTCCAACTCATGTATGGTTCATACCCTCCGATACTACTCATATATTCATCAAAATAAGCAAACAACGCATAGAAAATAGAATCTGTCAAAAACAGAACAGTCTGTAGGAATCTGGATCAAACATATACTTCTGGAACCCCAAAAATTCTAAAATAAATTGTTGGACGTGAGGAATTTATCTATTAATCATCTTCAAAAAGAATCAACTAAGTAGTACTGTCCAGTAAAACATAGCAGCAAATCTCGCGGGCGCTAAAGTTTCTGTTTTTTACAGCAAGATCGCAAACACTTTCCCCAAGTCTTCCCAAAGGTTCTACTTGGCACAAAAACTAATTAAGACATAAAAACTCAATCATAACAGAGTCTAGATAAACTATTTATTACTAAAAAGGAACAAAAATCAAGGAACAAAAATAAAATCGGGTTGCCTCCCAACAAGCGCTATCGTTTAACGCCCCTAGCTAGGCATGATGATTTCAATGACGCTCACATAAAGGATAAGAATTGAAACATAAAGACAGAATCATGAAGAATATGAGTAGCACATTTAAGTCTAACCCACTTCCTATGCATAGGAATTTTGTGAGCAAACAACTTGTGGGAACAAGAATCAACATAGGAAGGTAAAACAAGCATAACTTCAAAACTTTAAGCACATAGAGAGGAAACTTGATATTATTGCAACTCCTACAAGTATATATTCCTCCCTCATAATAAATTTCAGTAGCATCATGAATAAATTCAACAATATAACCATCACATAAGGCATTCTTTTCATGATCTACAAGCATAGAAAATTTACTACTCTCCACATAGGCAAAATTCTTCTCATTCGGAATAGTGGGAGTATCATAAGAAACTCGAATACTACAAATTGTTTCCACATTAAAAGAGTAATATTCAGGAAAATGGTAATCATAATCATGAAATTTTTTATAAATATAATCATCACTACTTTTTATAGCATAAGTCTCATCACAATAATCATCATAAGTAGCAACTTTGTTCTCATCATAATCGATTGAAACCTCTTCCAAGATAGTGGAATCATTACTAAATAAAGTCATGACCTCTCCAAATCCACATTTATAATTGTAACAATAAGATTAAACACCCTCCAAAATAGTGGGATCATTACTTCCTAAAGTTGACAGTCTTCCAAACCCACTTTCATCAATATAAGCATCATAAATAGGAGGCATGCTATCATCATAGTAAATTTGCTCATCAAAACTTGGGAGGTTAAATATATCATCTTCATGAAATATAGCATCCCCAAGCTTGGGACAAACATTAATTGCAGAAAATAAATTCTTAAACATGTCATTCTAATCAAACATAGCATCCCCAAGCTTGGGCCTTTTCATATCATAAGCATAATCACTCTCATCATTAATAGTATGGATAGCACCAATAGTATAACAATTATCATCATCACAATGAGTAATAGGAGCAACATCACTTGGGAGAGATACCTTTTTACCTTTGCTTCTCCGTCTTTTCTTTCTCTTCTTCACATCATGTGTGGGTTCAATCCTCCTTTTGTAGCTCCTTATTAATGAGATTGGTTGAATAGAAGGCTCCTCCTCGTTACCTGATTCATCATAAGAAATAATAGGAGGATATTGGGAAGTCTCTTCCCTTTCATTAGTATTCTCTTCATCTTCTATTTGTTTTCTTGTCTTTATGTAATTGGCAATATAAGGATTTTCAATGCAATTCACCACACAATACATATAAATTCCCTCTAGATCAAAATCAAGAACTTTATCAAGGGCAAATTCTGGAATATCCTTAGTTATACGTTTCATTTCTTCATAACCCAGAAGCAAACTAAGTTCATTATGATGCGCAAGGGAAATCAAGTCATCACAATTTTTGGACACGATTCGATCATGAAACATTTTGCATTGGATATTTAAATGACCGCGTTCATTGCAAAGTTCACAAGGATGGAAAAGAAATTTTAAATCTTCAGCACAAGCATCTAGCCTTTCTTGCAACCATTTAGTTTCTAAATACTTATGCCTCTTGCAAAATCTATCTTCCCTATTTGGTGTGTACTTGCAAACTCTATGCACCGCACAAAAATGGACATTCTTATATGAGATATTTTCATCATGACTAGTGCAATCATCATTAGTACTATGGATATTCAAAGAGTTCATACTAACAACATTGCAATCATGCTCATGATTCAAAGATTTGGTGCCAAACATTTTAATGCATTCTTCTTCTAGCATTTTGGCACATTTATCGGAATCCTTATTTTCATGAAAGATATTAAAAAGATGAAGCATATGAGGTACCATCAATTCCATTTTTTTGTTTTCTTTTATAGAATAAACTAGTGATAAAACAAGAAACAAAAAGATTTGATTGCAAGATCTAAAGATATACCTTCAAGCTCTAACCTCCCCGACAACGGCGCCAGAAAAGAGCTTGATGTATACTACACAACCTTCTTCTTGTAGACGTTGTTGGGCCTCCAAGTGCAGAGGTTTGTAGGACAATAGCAAATTTCCCTCAAGTGGATGACCTAAGGTTTATCAATCCGTGGGAGGCGTAGGATGAAGATGGTCTCTCTCAAACAACCCTGTAACCAAATAACAAAGAGTCTCTTGTGTCCCCAACACACCCAATGCAATGGTAAATTGTATAGGTGCACTAGTTCGGCGAAGAGATGGTGATACAAGTGCAATATGGATGGTAGATATAAGTTTTTGTAATCTGAAAATATAAAAACAGCAAGGTAACAAGTGGTAAAAGTGAGCGTAAACGGTATTGCAGTGCTAGGAAACAAGGCCTAGGGTTCATACTTTCACTAGTGCAAGTTCTCTCGACAATAATAACATAATTGGATCATATAACTATTCCTAAACATGCAACAAAGAGTCACTCCAAAGTCCCTAATAGCGGAGAACAAATGAAGAGATTATTGTAGGGTACGAAACCACCTCAAAGTTATTATTTCTAATCGATCTATTCAAGACTTCATACTAGAATAACACCTTAAGACACAAATCAAACAAAACCCTAATGTCACCTAGATACTCCAATGTCACCTCAAGTATCCGTGGGTATGATTATATGATATGCATCACACAATCTCAGATTCATCTATTCAACCAACACAAAGAACTTCAAAGAGTGCCCCAAAGTTTCTACCGGAGAGTCAAGACGAAAACGTGTGCCAACCCCAATGCATAAGTTCACGAGGTCACGGAACTCGCAAGTTGATCACCAAAACATACATCAAGTGGATCACGTGATATCCCATTGTCACCACAGATAAGCACATGCAAGATATACATCAAGTGTTCTCAAATCCTTAAAGACTCAATCCGATAAGATAACTTCAAAGGGAAAACTCAATCTATCACAAGAGAGTAGAGGGGGAGAAACATCATAAGATCCAACTATAATAGAAAAGCTCGCGATACATCAAGATCGTGTCGAATCAAGAACACGAGAGAGAGAGAGAGAGAGAGAGAGAGAGAGAGAGAGATCAAACACATAGCTACTGGTACATACCCTCGGCCCCAAGGGAGAACTACTCCCTCCTCATCATGGAGAGCACCGGGATGATGAAGATGGCCACCGGAGAGGGATTCCCCCCTCCGGCAGGGTACCGGAACGGGTCTAGATTGGTTTTTGGTGGCTACGGAGGCTTCTGGCGGCGGAACTCCCGATCTAGGTTATTTTCTGGAGGTTTCTGTATTTATAGGAATTTTTGGCGTAGGTCTCACATCAAGAAGGTGCCCGAGTCGTCCACGAGGCAGGCCCACGCGCCCGGGGGAGTGGGCGCACCCCCCACCCTCGTGGTGTTGGGGAATGTAGTAATTTCAAAAAAATTCCTAGGCACATGCAAGATCATGGTGATGCATAGCAACGAGAGGGGAGAGTGTTGTCTACGTACCCTTGTAGACCGAAAGCGGAAGCATTAGCACAACGCAGTACCAAACGCACGGCACCTCCGAGTTCAGCACACGTTCAACTTGATGACGTCACACAAACTCCGATCCAGTAGAGCTTCACGGGAGAGTTCCGTCAGCACGATGGCGTGATGAAGGTGATGATGTTGCTACCGACGCAGGACTTCGCCTAAGCACTGCTACGATATGATCGAGGTGGAATATGGTGGAGGGGGGCACCGCACAGGGCTGGGAGAGATCAACAGATCAACTCATGTGTCTAGAGGTGCCCCCTGCCCCCGTATATAAAGGAGCAAGGGAGGAGGCCGGCCGGCCCTCTATGGGCACGCCAGGAGGAGGAGTCATCCTCCTAGTAGGAGTAGGACTCCCCTTGCCTACTCCTACTAGGAGGAGGAAAGGAAGGAGGAGAAGGAGAAGGAAGGAGATGGAGGAAAAGGAGGAAAGGGGGGCCGGCCCCCTAGTCCAATTCGGTTTGGGCTAGCGGGCCATGCGCCCAGCCTCCTCTCTTCCACCACTTGGCCCATGAGGCCCATTACTTCTTCCTCGTATTCCCGTAACTCCCCGGTACCCCCGAAAATACCCGAATCACTCAAAACCCTTCTGATGTCCGAATATAGTCGTCCAATATATCGGTCTTTACGTCTCGACCATTTCGAGACTCCTCGTCATGTCCCCGATCTCACCTGGGACTCCGAACTACCTTCTGTACATCAAATCACATAAACTCATAATACAATCGTCACCAAAACTTTAAGCATGCGGACCCTACGGGTTCGAGAACTATGTAGACATGACCGAGACACGTTTCCGGCCAATAACCAATAGCGGAACCTGGATGCTCATATTGGCTCCCACATATTCTACGAAGATCTTTATCGGTCAAACCGCATAACAACATACGTTGTTCCCTTTGTCATCGGTATGTTACTTGCCCGAGATTCGATCTTCGGTATCTCAATACCTAGTTCAATCTCGTTACCGGCAAGTCTCTTTACTCGTTCCATAATACATCATCCCGCAACTAACTCATTAGTTGCAATGCTTGCAAGGCTTTAAGTGATGTGCATTACCGAGAGGGCCCAGAGATACCTCTCCGACAATCGGAGTGACAAATCCTAATCTCAAAATACGCCAACCCAACAAGTACCTTTGGAGACACCTGTAGAGCACCTTTATAATCACCCAGTTACGTTGTGACGTTTGGTAGCACACAAAGTATTCCTCCGGTAAACGGGAGTTGCATAATCACATAGTCATAAGAACATGTATAAGTCATGAAGAAAGCAATAGCAACAAACTAAACGATCAAGTGCTATGCTAACGGAATGGGTCAAGTCAATCACATCATTCTCTAATGATGTGACCCCGTTAATCAAATGACAACTCATGTCTATGGCTAGGAAACTTAACCATCTTTGATTCAACGAGCTAGTCAAGTAGAGGCATACTAGTGACACTCTGTTTGTCTTTGTATTCACACATGTATTATGTTTCCGGTTAATACAATTCTAGCATGAATAATAAAGATTTATCATGATATTAGGAAATAAGTAATAACTTTATTATTGCCTCTAGGGCATATTTCCTTCAGTCTCCCACTTGCACTAGAGTCAATAATCTAGTTCAGATCGCCATGTGATTTAATACCAATAGTTCACATCACCATGTGATTAACGCCCATAGTTCACATCGGCATGTGACCAACACCCAAAGGGTTTACTAGATTCAATAATCTAGTTCACATCGCTATGTGATTAACGCCCAAAGAGTACTAAGGTGTGATCATGTTTTGCTTGTGAGAGAAGTTTAGTCAACGAGTCTGCCACATTCAGATCCGTAAGTATTTTGCAAATTTCTATGTCAACAATGCTCTGCACTAAGATACTCTAGCTAATTGCTCCCACTTTCAGTATGTATCCAGATTGAGACTTTGAGTCATCTGGATCAGTGTCAAAACTTGCATCGACGTAACCCTTTACGGCGAACCTTTTGTCACTTCCATAATCGAGAAACATATCCCTATTCCACTAAGAATAATTTTGACCAATGTCCAGTGATCTACTCCTAGATCACTATTGTACTCCTTTGCCAAACTTAGGGCAGGATATACAATAGGTCTGGTACACAACATGGCATACTTTATAGAACCTATGGCTGAGGCATAGGGAATGACTTTCATTCTCTCTCTATCTTCTGCCGTGGTCGGGTTTTGAGTCTTACTCAACTTCACACCTTGTAACACAGGCAAGAACTCCTTCTTTGACTGTTCCATTTTGAACTACTTCAAAATCTTGTCAAGGTATGTACTCATTGAAAAACTTATCAAGCGTCTTGATCTATCTCTATAGATCTTGATGCTCAATATGTAAGCAGCTTCACCGAGGTCTTTCTTTGAAAAAAAACTCCTTTCAAACATTCCTTTATGCTTTGCAGAATAATTCTACATCATCTCCGATCAACAATATGTCATACATATACTTATTAGAAATGTGGTAGTGCTCCCACTCACTTTCTTGTAAATACAGGCTTCACCGCAAGTCTGTATAAAACTATATGCTTTGATCAACTTATCAAAGTGTATATTCCAACTCCGAGATGCTTGCACCAGTCCATAGATGGATCGCTGGAGCTTGCATATTTTGTTAGTACCTTTAGGATCGACAAAACCTTCTGGTTGCATCATACACAACTCTTCTTTAATAAATCCTATTAAGGAATGCAGTTTTGTTTATCCATTTGCCAGATTTCATAAAATGCGGCAATAGCTAACATGATTCAGACAGACTTAAGCATAGATACGAGTGAGAAATTCTCATCGTGGTCAACACCTTGAACTTGTCAAAAACCTTTCTGCGACAATTCTAGCTTTGTAGATAGTAACACTACTATCAGCGTCCGTCTTCCTCTTGAAGATCCATTTAATCTCAATGGCTCACCGATCATTGGGCAAGTCAATCAAAGTCCATACTTTGCTCTCATACATGGATCTCATCTCAGATTTCATGGCCTCAAGCCATTTTGCGGAATCTGGGCTCATCATCGCTTCCTGATAGTTCATAGGTTCGTCATGGTCAAGTAACATGACCTCCAGAACAGGATTGCCGTACCACTCTGGTGCGGATCTCACTCTGGTTTACCTACGAGGTTCGGTAGTAACTTGATCTGAAGTTACATGATCATCATCATTAGCTTCCTCACTAATTGGTGTAGTAGTCACAGGAACAGATTTCTGTGATGAACTACTTGCCAATAAGGGAGCAGGTACAATTACCTCATCAAGTTCTACTTTCCTCCCACTCACTTCTTTTGAGGGAAACTCCTTTTCTAGAAAGGATCCATTCTCAGCAATGAATAACTTGCCTTCGGATCTGTGATAGAAGGTGTACCCAACATTTTTTTTGGGTATCCTATGAAGGTTTACTTCTCCGATTTGGGTTCGAGCTTATCATGTTGAAACTTTTTCACATAAGCATCGCAGTCCCAAACTTTACGAAACGACAGCTTAGGTTTCTCGCCAAACCACAGTTCTTACAGTGTCGTCTCAACGGATTTAGATGGTGCCCTATTTAACGTGAATGTAGCTGTCTCTAATGCATAACCCCAAAACAATAGTGGTAATCGGTAAGAGACATCATAGATAGCATCATATCTAATAAAGCACGGTTACGACGTTCGGACACACCATTACACTGTGGTGTTCCAGGTGGCGTGAGTAGTGAAACTATTTCACATTGTTTTAATTGAAGACCAAACTCGTAACTCAAATATTTGTCTCTGCGATCAGATCGTAGAAACTTTATTTTCTTGTCACGATGATTTTCCACTTCACTCTGAAGTTTTTGAACTTTTCAAATGTTTTAGACTTATGTTTCATCAAGTAGATATACCCATATCTGCTCAAATCATCTGTGAAGGTCAGAAAATAATGATACCCGCCGCGAGCCTCAACATTCATCGGACAACATACATCAGTATGTATTATTTCCAATAAGTCAGTTGCTTGCTCCATTGTTCCGGAGAACGGAGTCTTAGTCATCTTGCCCATGAGGCACGGTTCGCAAGCATCAACTGATTCATAATCAAGTGATTCCAAAAGCCCATCAGCATGGTTTTCTTCATGTGCTTTACACCAATATGACCTAAACGGCAGTGCCACAAATAAGTTGCACTATCATTATTAACTTTGCATCTTTTGGCTTCAATATTATGAGAATGTGTATCACCACAATCGAGATCCAACAAACCATTTTCATTGGGTGTATGACCATAGAAGGTTTTATTCATGTAAACAGAACAACAATTTATTCTCTTGCTTAAATGAATAACTGTATTGCAATAAACATGATCAAATCATATTCATGCTCAACGCAAACACCAAATAACACTTATTTAGGTTCAACACTAATCCTGAAAGTATAGGGAGTGTGTGATGATGATCATATCAATCTTGGAACCACTTCCAACACACATCGTCACTTTACCCTTAACTAGTCTCTGTTCATTATGCAACTCCCGTTTCGAGTTACTACTCATAGCAACTGAACCAGTATCAAATACCGAGGGGTTGCTATGAACACTAGTAAAATACACATCAATAATCTATATATCAAATATACCTTTGTTCACTTTGCCATCCTTCTTATCCGCCAAATACTTGGGTCAGTTCCGCTTCTAGTGACCAGTCCCTTTGCAGTAGAAGCACTTAGTCTCAGGCTTAGGACCAGACTTGGGCTTCTTCACTTGAGCAGCAACTTGCTTGCCATTCTTCTTGAAGTTCCCTTTCTTTCCCTTTGCCATTTTCTTGAGACTAGTGGTTTTGTTAATCATCAACACTTGATGCTCTTTCTTGATTTCTACCTTCACCGATTTCATCATCATGAAAATCTCAGGAATCGTTTTCATCATCCCTTGCATACTATAGCTCATCCCGAAGTACTACTAACTTGGTGATGGTGACTAGAGAATTCTGTCAATCACTATTTTATCTGGAAGATTAACTCCAACTTGATTCAAGCGATTGTAGTACCCAGACAATCTGAGCACATGCTCACTGCTTGAGCTATTCTTCTCCATCTTTTAGCTACAGAACTTGTTGGAGACTTCATATCTCTCAATTCGGGTATTTACTTGAAATATTAACTTGAACTCCTGAAACATCTCATATGGTCCATGATGTTCAAAACGTCTTTGAAGTCCCGATTCTAAGCCGTTTAAGTATGGTGCACTAAACTATCAAGTAGTCATCATATTGAGCTAGCCAAACGTTCATAACATCTGCATCTGCTCCTGCAATAGGTTTATCACCTAGCGCTGCATCAAGGACATAATTCTTATGTGCAGAAATGAGGATAAACCTCAGATCACGGATCTAGTCCGCATCATTGCTACTAACATCTTTGAACTTAGTTTTCTCTAGGAACATATCAAAAATAAAAAGGGGAGCTAAACGCGGGCTATTGATCTACAACATAGATCTGCTAATACTACCAGGACTAAGTTCATGATAAATTTAAGTTCAATTAATCATATTACTTAAGAACTCCCACTTAGAAAGACATCCCTCTAATCTTCTAAGTGATCACGTGATCCAAATCAACTAAACCATAACCGATCATCACGTGAAATGGAGTAGTTTTCAATGGTGAACATCACTATGTTGATCATATCTACTATATGATTCACGCTCGACCTTTCGGTCTCAGTGTTCCGAGGCCATATCTGTTATATGCTAGGCTCGTCAAGTTTAACCTGAGTATTCCGCGTGTGCAACTATTTTGCACCCGTTGTATTTGAACGTAGAGCCTATCACACCCGATCATCACGTGGTGTCTTAGCACGAAGAACTTTCGCAACGGTGCATACTCAGGGAGAACACTTGTAACTTGATAATTAGTGAGAGATCATCTTATAAAGCTACCGTTGAACTAAGCAAAATAAGATGTATAAAAGATAAACATCACATGCAATCAACATATGTGACATGATATAGCCATCATCATCTTGTGCCTTTGATCTCCATCTCCAAAGCATCGTCATGATTTCCATCATCACCGGCATGACACCATGATCTCCATCATCTTGATCTATATCAATGTGTCGTCACATGGTCGTCTCGCCAACTATTGCTCTTGCAACTATTGCTATCGCATAGCGATAAAGTAAAGCAATTATTTGGCGCTTGCATCTTATGCAATAAAGAGACAACCATAAGGCTTCTGCCAGTTGCCGATAACTTCAAGAAAACATGATCATCTTATACAACACTTATATCTCATCACGTCTTGACCATATCACATCACAACATGCCCTGCAAAAACAAGTTAGACGCCCTCTACTTTGTTGTTGCATATTTTACGTGGCTGCTACGGGCTTAGCAAGAACCGTTCTTACCTACGCATCAAAACCACAACGATAGTTTGTCAAGTTGGTGTTGTTTTAACCTTCGCAAGGACCGGGCGTAGCCACACTCGGTTCAACTAAAGTTGGAGAAACTGACACCCGCTAGTCACCTGTGTGCATAGCACGGCGGTAAAACCAGTCTCGCATAAGCGTACGCGTAATGTCGGTCCGGGCCGCTTCATCCAACAATACGGCCGAACCAAAGTATGACATGCTGGTAAGCAATATGACTTATATCGCCCACAACTCACTTGTGTTCTACTCGTGCATATAATATCAACGCATAAAACCAGGCTCTGATACCACTGTTGGGGAACGTAGTAATTTCAAAAAAAATCCTACGCACACGCAAGATCATGGTGATGCATAGCAATGAGAGGGGAGAGTGTTGTCTACGTACCCTTGTAGACTAAAGTGGAAGCGTTAGCACAACGTGGTTGATTTAGTCATATGTCTTCACGATCCGACCGATCCAAGTACCGAACGCACGGCACCTCCGAGTTCAGCACACGTTCAGCTCGATGACGTCCCATGAACTCCAATCCAACAGAGTTTCATGGGAGAGTTCCGTCAGCACGATGGTGTGATGACGGTGATGATGTTGTTACCGATGCATGGCTTCGCCTAAGAACCGCTACGATATGACCGGGGTGGAATATGGTGGAGGGGGGCACCGCACACGACTGGGAGAGATCAACAGATCAACTTTTGTGTCTAGAGGTGCCCCCCTGCCCCCGTATATAAAGGAGCAAGGGGGAGGTCGGCCGGCCCTCTATGGGTGCGCCTGGAGAAGGAGTCCTCCTCCTAGTAGGAGTAGGACTCCCCTTTCCTACTCCTACTAGGAGGAGGAAAGGAAGGAAGGAGGAGAAGGAAGGAGAGGGAGGAAAAGGAGGAAAGGGGGCGGCCCCCTAGTCCAATTCGGTTTGGGCTAGGGAGGCTGCGCGCCCTGCCTCCTCTCTTCCACCACTTGGCCCATGAGGCCGATTACTTCTTCCTCGTATTCCCGTAACTCCCCGGTACCCCCGAAAATACCCGAATCACTCGGAACCTTTCCGATGTCCGAATATAGTCGTCCAATATATCGAGCTTTACGTCTCGACCATTTCGAGACTCCTCGTCATGTCCCCGATCTCATCCAGGACTCCGAACTACCTTCGGCACATCAAATCACATAAATTCGTAATACAATCGTCACCGAAACTTTTAGCGTGCGGACCCTACGGGTTCGAGAACTATGTAGACATGACCGAGACACGTTTTCGGCCAATAACCAATAGCGGAACCTGGATGCTCATATTGGCTCCCACATATTCTACGAAGATCTTTATCGGTCAAACCGCATAACAACATACGTTGTTCCCTTTGTCATCGGTATGTTACTTGCCCGAGATTCGATCGTCGGTATCTCAATACCTAGTTCAATCTCGTTACCGGCAAGTCTCTTTACTCATTCCGTAATACATCATCCTGCAACTAACTCATTAGTTGCAATGCTTGCAAGGCTTTAAGTGATGTGCATTACCGAGAGGGCCTAGAGATACCTCTCCGACAATCGGAGTGACAAATCCTAATCTCGAAATACGCCAACCCAACAAGTACCTTTGGAGACACCTATAGAGCACCTTTATAATCACCCAGTTACGTTGTGACGTTTGGTAGCACACAAAGTGTTCCTCCAGTAAACGGGAGTTGCATAATCTCATAGTCATAGGAACATGTATAAGTCATGAAGAAAGCAATAGCAACAAACTAAACGATCAAGTGCTATGCTAACGGAATGGGTCAAGTCAATCACACCATTCTCTAATGACGTGACCCCGTTAATCAAATGACAACTCATGTCTATGGCTAGGAAACTTAACCAGCTTTGATTCAACGAGCTAGTCAAGGATAGGCATACTAGTGACACTCTGTTTGTCTTTGTATTCACACATGTATTATGTTTCCGGTTAATACAATTCTAGCATGAATAATAAACATTTATCATGATATTAGGAAATAAATAATAACTTTATTATTGCCTCTAGGGCATATTTCCTTCAGTCTCCCACTTGCACTAGAGTCAATAATCTAGTTCACATCGCCATGTGATTTAATACCAATAGTTCACATCACCATGTGATTAACACCCATAGTTCACATCGACATGTGACCAACACCCAAAGGGTTTACTAGATTCAATAATCTAGTTCACAACGCTATGTGATTAACGCCCAAAGAGTACTAAGGTGTGATCATGTTTTGCTTGTGAGAGAAGTTTAGTCAACGAGTCTGCCACATTCAGATCCGTAAGTATTTTGCAAATTTCTATGTCAACAATGCTCTGCACTAAGCTACTCTAGCTAATTGCTCCCACTTTCAGTATGTATCCAGATTGAGACTTTGAGTCATCTGGATCAGTGTCAAAACTTGCATCGACGTAACCCTTTACGGCGAACCTTTTGTCACTTCCATAATCGAGAAACATATCCTTATTCCACTAAGGATAATTTTGACCAATGTCCAGTGATCTACTCCTAGATCACTATTGTACTCCTTTGCCAAACTCAGGGCAGGGTGTACAATAGGTCTGGTACACAGCATGGCATACTTTATAGAACCTATGGCTGAGGCATAGGGAATGACTTTCATTCTCTCTCTATCTTCTGCCGTGGTCGGGTTTTGAGTCTTACTCAACTTCACGCCTTGTAACACAGGCAAGAACTCCTTCTTTGACTGTTCCATTTTGAACTACTTCAAAATCTTGTCAAGGTATGTACTCATTGAAAAACTTATCAAGCGTCTTGATCTATCTCTATAGATCTTGATGCTCAATATGTAAGCAGCTTCACTGAGGTCTTTCTTTGAAAAAAAACTCCTTTCAAACATTCCTTTATGCTTTGCAGAATAATTCTACATCATCTCCGATCAACAATATGTCATACATATACTTATCAGCAATGTTGTAGTGCTCCCACTCACTTTCTTGTAAATACTGGCTTCACCGCAAGTCTGTATAAAACTATATGCTTTGATCAACTTATCAAAGTGTATATTCCAACTTCGAGATGCTTGCACCAGTCCATAGATGGATCGCTGGAGCTTGCATATTTTGTTAGTACCTTTAGGATCGACAAAACCTTCTGGTTGCATCATATACAACTCTTCTTTAATAAATCCTATTAAGGAATGCAGTTTTGTTTATCCATTTCCTAGATTTCATAAAATGCGGCAATAGCTAACATGATTCAGACAGACTTAAGCATAGATACGAGTGAGAAATTCCCATCGTGGTCAACACCTTGAACTTGTCAAAAACCTTTCTGCGACAATTCTAGCTTTGTAGATAGTAACACTACTATCAGCGTCCGTCTTCCTCTTGAAGATCCATTTAATCTCAATGGCTCGCCGATCATTGGACAAGTCAATCAAAGTCCATACTTTGCTCTCATACATGGATCTCATCTCAGATTTCATGGCCTCAAGCCATTTTGCGAACTCTGGGCTCATCATCGCCTCTTGATAGTTCGTAGGTTTGTCATGGTCAAGTAACATGACCTCCAGAACAGTATTACCGTACCACTTTGGTGCGGATCTCACTCTGGTTTACCTACGAGGTTCGGTAGTAACTTGATCTGAAGTTACATGATCATCATCATTAGCTTCCTCACTAATTGGTGTAGTAGTCACAGGAACAGATTTCTGTGATGAACTACTTTCCAATAAGGGAGCAGGTACAGTTACCTCATCAAGTTCTACTTTCCTCCCACTCACTTGTTTCGAGAGAAACTCCTTCTCTAGAAAGAATCCATTCTCGGCAATGAATAACTTGCCTTCGGATCTGTGATAGAAGGTGTGCCCAACATTTTCTTTTGGGTATCCTATGAAGATTTACTTCTCCGATTTGGGTTCGAGCTTATCATGTTGAAACTTTTTCACATAAGCTTCGCAGTCCCAAACTTTAAGAAACGACGGCTTAGGTTTCTCGCCAAACCACAGTTCATACGGTGTCGTCTCAACGGATTTAGATGGTTCCCTATTTAACGTGAATGTAGCTGTCTCTAATGCATAACCCCAAAACGATAGTGGTAATCGGTAAGAGACATCATAGATCGCACCATATCTAATAAAGCATGGTTACGACGTTCGGACACACCATTACACTGTGGTGTTCCAGGTGGCGTGAGTAGTGAAACTATTTCACATTGTTTTAATTGAAGACCAAACTTGTAACTCAAATATTTCTCTCTGCGATCAGATCGTAGAAAGAGGTAATATCACCAAGAGTCACATAACTTGCGCTGGGTGTTCAGTTTAGTGCTAGAACTTTGAAAATACGGATTTGTGGTTATCTAACTTGACCAAACGTTCAGATATGGTCGCAACACACGTATACAGACGCATTAGTATGTATTTACCCATCTGCCGCTGAGTGAGCGATGCATTTTTTCCAGAGAACACCCTTGTATTACTTTTTTTTAGAAAAGCCAAACACTGCAATGAATTTCTGCATGAAACCCTGTCAACTTTCTTTATTTGTGCAAAAGACAGACCACTGTACTGCTCATAAAAGAGCAAATTAACACAAAAACGTGGAAGCCAGGTTACGAACACGCAACCAAAAATTATTAAACGAGTCGTTATAACTACTACACCATTCACGTTGTACTCTCTATAAAGGATAACAAAATCTATTGAACCAAGCGGTGCGTGGACCTTAAACAGGCAGCAGGTACTGCAACCTTTTTTGCACTCACTATTTTCTTTAAGATAATTGTAAAACGCAGGTTATGCTCATATATTTGTGTGTTAAAAATATACATACAGACGATGATAAGTAAATAAAACATTTAAATATTGTTCTTGACTTACCATATACAATTATGATCTTAGTAATAAAAATAATGTTTAAATATTCATGTATTATAAATATTGTAAACAACACTGAAATAACCTACTTTTAATTTGTTCATGTATTATTATTTTAAAATTTATATATACTTAAAAACATTTATGAATTTTAAAAATGTTTGTATAATTTCAAATAATACAAATATTTGTAAAATTACAATTCAAACATATTAATTTAATTATACGAATATTTCAATAATTGTACGCACATTTTTGTAGTCCAGTGTTTGTATAATTAAAATATTCCAAAACTTAAAATTTGAACTGCTGATATGGATATTCAATCTTGTCCAATATTGAAATTACATAATTTTTTAGGATACATTAAACATATTAATTAACAAAATTAAACTGTTGATATGGATATTCAATGGTGTCATGAGTAAAAAAATCCATATTAACTTCACATTCTATTTTTTTGTACATTAAACATAATTATTCAATAAACATTTTAAATGTCCGTATTCACTAAACATTTCTTATACAATAAACAGGTTTATATTTAACTTTTTATTTACTAATCATTGTTTGTATGTATATTTGTAACACACAAATATTTGGGCATAACTTATTTCCTATGGTTTACAGTTTCTTTAAGAAAATGGCGCGTGCAAGTTAGAGGCTGGAGTATGTGCAGCCGATTAAGCTCCACAATAGGCTTGGTTCAATAGATATAGTTATCCATTTTAGACAGTAGAACTGGACTCGTGTAGTGGCTGTAGCGGGGCTCGTTTGTTGATTGTTGGACGCGGGTGTTGGAGACTTAGTGTCCCCCCTTTTTTGTTAATTTGCTCATTTATGAGCACTCCACAAAAAAAATGTGACGCTGTTTCGTGCAAAAAGTCATCGCAACATTTGACTTTTTTCGCAAAAATAATAATACAAGGGTGTTTTGGGCAAAAATACATCGCGCACTCACTGACAGCTGGGGTCGTACACACAAATCCATCCACATACGCGTGTTGTGACCGTATTTGCATGCTTGAGTCAAGTTAGATGACCACAAATCCGTATTTCCAAAGTTCTAACACCAAACTAAACATCCAACGCAAGTTCTATGACTCTTGGTGATATTAGCTCTCGTAGAAACTTTATTTTCTTGTCACAATGATTTTCCACTTCACTCTGAAGTTTTTGAACTTTTCAAATGTTTCAGACTTATGTTTCATCAAGTAGATATACCCATATCTGCTCAAATCATCTGTGAAGGTCAGAAAATAACGATACCCGCCACGAGCCTCAACATTCATCGGACTGCATACATCAGTATGTATTATTTCCAATAAGTCAGTTGCTTGCTTCATTGTTCCGGAGAACGAAGTCTTAGTCATCTTGCCCATGAGGCACGGTTCGCAAGCATCAACTGATTCATAATCAAGTGATTACAAAAGCCCATCAGCATGGATTTTCTTCATGCGCTTTACACCAATATGACCTAAACGGCAGTGCCACAAATAAGTTGCACTATCATTATTAACTTTGCATCTTTTGGCTTCAATATTATGAGAATATGTATCACCACAATCGAGATCCAACAAACCATTTTCATTGGGTGTATGACCATAGAAGGTTTTATTCATGTAAACAGAACAACAATTTATTCTCTTGCTTAAATGAATAACCGTAATGCAATAAACATGATCAAATCATATTCATGCTCAACGCAAACACCAAATAACACTTATTTAGGTTCAACACTAATCCTGAAAGTATAGGGAGTGTGTGATGATGATCATATCAATCTTGGAACCACTTCCAACACACATCGTCACTTCACCCTTAACTAGTCTCTGTTCATTCTGCAACTCCCGTTTCGAGTTACTACTCTTAGCAACTGAACCAGTATCAAATACCGAGGGGTTGCTACGAACACTAGTAAAATACACATCAATAATCTGTATATCAAATATACCTTTGTTCACTTTGCCATCCTTCTTATCCGCCAAATACTTGGGGCAGTTCCGCTTCTAGTGACCAGTCCCTTTGCAGTAGAAGCACTTAGTCTCAGGCTTAGGACCAGACTTGGGCTTCTTCACTTGAGCAGCAACTTGCTTGTCGTTCTTCTTGAAGTTCCCTTTCTTTCCCTTTGCCATTTTCTTGAAACTAGTGGTTTTGTTAATCATCAACACTTGATGCTCTTTCTTGATTTCTACCTTCATCGATTTGATCATCATGAAAAGCTCAGGAATCGTTTTCATCGTCCCTTGCATACTATAGTTCATCACGAAGTTCTACTAACTTGGTGATGGTGACTAGAGAATTCTGTCGATCACTATTTTATCTGGAAGATTAACTCCCACTTGATTCAAGCGATTGTAGTACCCAGACAATCTGAGCACATGCTCACTGCTTGAGCTATTCTTCTCCATCTTTTAGCTATAGAACTTGTTGGAGACTTCATATCTCTCAACTCGGGTATTTACTTGAAATATTAACTTCAACTCCTGAAACATCTCATATGGTCCATGATGTTCAAAACGTCTTTGAAGTCCCGATTCTAAGCCGTTTAAGCATGGTGCACTAAACTATCAAGTAGTCATTATATTGAGCTAGCCAAACGTTCATAACATACGCATCTGCTCCTGCAATAGGTTTATCACCTAGCGCTGCATCAAGGACATAATTCTTATGTGCAGAAATGAGGATAAACCTCAGATCACGGATCCAATCCGCATCATTGCTACTAACATCTTTGAACTTAGTTTTCTCTAGGAACATATCAAAAATAAAACAGGGGAGCTAAACGCGCGCTATTGATCTACAACATAGATCTGCTAATACTACCAGGACTAAGTTCATGATAAATTTAAGTTCAATTAATCATATTACTTAAGAACTCCCACTTAGAAAGACATCCCTCTAATCTTCTAAATGATCACGTGATCCAAATCAACTAAACCATAACCGATCATCACGTGAAATGGAGTAGTTTTCAATGGTGAACATCACTATGTTGATCATATCTACTATATGATTCACACTCGACCTTTCGGTCTCAGTGTTCCGAGGCCATATCTGTTATATGCTAGGCTCGTCAAGTTTAACCTGAGTATTTCGCGTGTGCAACTATTTTGCACCCGTTGTATTTGAACGTAGAGCCTATCACACCCGATCATCACGTGGTGTCTTAGCACGAAGAACTTTCGCAACGGTGCATACTCAGGGAGAACACTTGCAACTTGATAATTAGTGAGAGATCATCTTATAAAGCTACCGTTGAACTAAGCAAAATAAGATGTATAAAAGATAAACATCACATGCAATCAAAATATGTGACATGATATAGCCATCATCATCGTGTGCCTTTGATCTCCATCTCCAAAGCATCGTCATGATTTCCATCGTCACCGGCATGACACCATGATCTCCATCATCTTGATCTATATCAATGTGTCATCACATGGTCGTCTCGCCAACTATTGCTCTTGCAACTATTGCTATCGCATAGCGATAAAGTAAAGCAATTATTTGATGCTTGCATCTTATGCAATAAAGAGACAACCATAAGGCTTCTGCCAGTTGCCGATAACTTCAACAAAACATGATCATCTTATACAACAACTTATATCTCATCACGTCTTGACCATATCACATCACAACATGCCCTGCAAAAACAAGTTAGATGTCCTCTACTTTGTTGTTGCATATTTTACGTGGCTGCTACAGGCTTAGCAAGAACCGTTCTTACCTACGCATCAAAACCACAATGATAGTTTGTCAAGTTGGTGTTGTTTTAACCTTCGCAAGGACCGGGCGTAGCCACACTCGGTTCAACTAAAGTTGGAGAAACTGACACCCGCTACTCACCTGTGTGCATAGCATGGCGGTAAAACCAGTCTCGCGTAAGCGTACGCGTAATCTCGGCCCGGGCCGCTTCATCCAACAATACCGCCGAACCAAAGTATGACATGTTGGTAAGCAGTATGACTTATATCGCCCACAACTCACTTGTGTTCTACTCGTGCATATAATATCAACGCATAAAACCAGGCTCTGATACCACTGTTGGGGAACGTAGTAATTTCAAAAAAATTCCTACGCACACGCAAGATCATGGTGATGCATAGCAACGAGAGGGGAGAGTGTTGTCTACGTACCCTTGTAGACTGAAAGCGGAAGCGTTAGCACAACGCGGTTGATGTAGTCATACGTCTTCACAATCCGACCGATCCAAGTACCGAACGCACGGCACCTCCGAGTTCAGCACACGTTCAGCTCGATGACGTCCCACGAACTCCGATCCAGCAGAGCTTCATGGGAGAGCTCCGTCAGCACGATGGCGTGATGACGGTGATGATGTTGCTACCGATGCAGGGCTTCGCCTAAGCACCGCTACGATATGACCGAGGTGGAATATGGTGGAGGGGGGCACCGCACACGGCTGGAGAGATCAACAGATCAACTTCTGTGTCTAGAGGTGCCCCCTGCCCTCGTATATAAAGGAGCAAGGGGGAGGCCGGCCGGCCCTCTATGGGCGCGCCAGGAGGAGGAGTCCCCTCCTAGTAGGAGTAGGACTCCCCTTTCCTACTCCTACTAGGAGGAGGAAAGGAAGGAGGACAAGGAGAAGGAAGGAGAGGGAGGCAAAGGAGGAAAGGGGGGTCGGCCCCCTAGTCCAATTCAGTTTGGGCTAGGGGGCCACGCGCCCTGCCTCCTCTCTTCCACCACTTGGCCCATGAGGCCCATTACTTCTTCCTCGTATTCCCGTAACTCCCCGGTACCCCCGAAAATACCCGAATCACTCAGAACCTTTCCGATGTCCGAATATAATCGTCCAATATATCGATCTTTACGTCTTGACCATTTCGAGACTCCTCGTCATGTCGCCGATCTCATCTAGGACACCGAACTACCTTCGGTACATCAAATCACATAAACTCATAATACAATCGTCACCGAAACTTTAAGCATGCGGACCCTACGGGTTCGAGAACTTTGTAGACATGACCGAGACACGTTTCCGGTCAATAACCAATAGCGGAATCTGGATGCTCATATTGGCTCCCATATATTCTACGAAGATCTTTATCGGTCAAACCGCATAACAACATACGTTGTTCCCTTTGTCATCGGTATGTTACCTACCCGAGATTCGATCATCGGTATCTCAATACCTAGTTCAATCCCGTTACCGGCAAGTCTCTTTACTCGTTCCGTAATACATCATCCCGCAACTAAATCATTAGTTGCAATGCTTGCAAGGCTTTAAGTGATGTGAATTACCGAGGGGGCCCAGAGATACCTCTCCGACAATCTGAGTGACAAATCCTAATCTCGAAATACGCCAACCCAACAAGTACCTTTGGAGACACCTGTAGAGCACCTTTATAATCACCCAGTTACGTTGTGACGTTTGGTAGCACACAAAGTGTTCCTCCGGTAAACGGGAGTTGCATAATCTCATAGTCATAGGAACATGTATAAGTCATGAAGAAAGCAATAGCAACAAACTAAACGATCAAGTGCTATGCTAATGGAATGGGTCAAGTCAATCACATCATTCTCTAATGATGTGACCCCGTTAATCAAATGACAACTCATGTCTATGGCTAGGAAACTTAACCATCTTTGATTCAACGAGCTAGTCAAGTAGAGGCATACTAGTGACACTCTGTTTGTCTATGTATTCACACATGTATTATGTTTCCGGTTAATACAATTCTAGCATGAATAATAAACATTTATCATGATATTAGGAAACAAATAATAACTTTATTATTGCCTCTAGGGCATATTTCCTTCACGTGGACGGCCCGGGACTCTTCTGGCCCAACTCTTTTACTTCGGGGTCTTCTTTTGGTCCATAAAAAATCATCAAAAATTGGCACGTCAATTGGACTCCGTTTGGTATTCCTTTTCTGCAAAACTCAAAAACAAGGAAAAAATAGAAACTGGCACTGGGCTCTAGGTTAATAGGTTAGTCCCAAAAATCATATAAAATAGCATATAAAACATCCAAAGTTGATAATATAATAGCATGGAACAATCAAACATTATAGATACGTTGGAGACGTATCAATAGCATAATGGATCTAAACATATAATCTTCCACCAAATAAACCATATAGTAATCACCTACAAGATGTAATCAACACTATTAGTCACCCACAAGCACTAATCTATAGCTCCGGTAACAAGATTGAACACAAGAGATGAACTAGGGTTTGAGATGAGATGGTGTTGTTGAAGATGTTGATGAAGATTTCCCTCCCCAAGATGGGAGAGTGTTGGTGATGATGATGATTTCCCCCTCCAGGAGGGATGTTCCCCTGGCGGAATAGCTCCGCCGGAGGGCAAAAGTGATGATGCCCAAGTTCCGCCTCGAGACGGTGGCGCTCCATCCCGAAAGTCATCTCCTTAATTTTTCTAGGTCAAAATGACTTATATACCAGAAGATGGGCACCGGAAGTGGGCCTAGGTGAGAACAACCCACTAGGGGGCGCCTAGGCTCCCTGGCGCGCCCAGGTGGGTTGTGCCCACCTGGTGGGGCCCCTCTGGTACTTATTTGCTCCAATATTCTTCATATATTCCATAAAAATTCTTCGTGGAGTTTCAGCTTGTTTGGAGTTGTGCAGAATAGGTAGCCTGGCATAGCTTTTCCAGGTCCAGATTTCCAGGTGCCGAAATTCTCCCTCTTTGTGTGTACCTTGCATATTATGAGAGAAAAGGCATTAGAATTACTCCAAAAAGCATTATTATGCATAAAAACATCATAAATAACAGTAGCAAAAACATGATGCAAAATGGATGTATCAAAAGGACTAACGATATATTTCTTGTTTATGGAGGTGACAAAGAGCTCGTAAATGGTTACATCAATGCTAGCTTTGACGCTGATTCAGATGACTCTAAGTCAAAAACCACATATGTATTATTTTTAATGGTGGAGCTGTCAGTTGGTGCAGTTCCAAGTAAAGCATCATGGCGGGATCTACGTGTGAAGCGGAGTACATAGCTGCTTCGGAAGAAGCAAATGAAGGAGTCTGGATGAAGGAGTTCATATCCGATCTAGGTGTAATACCTAGTGCATCAAGAGAACAATTGCCTTGGCAAAGGAATCCATATTTCACAAAAGAACCAAACACATCAAGAGACGCTTCAACTCCATCCATGATCAAGTCAAGGAGGGAGACATAGAGATTTGCAAAATACATATGGATCTGAATGTTGTAGACCAGTTGACTAAGCCTATTCCATGAGAAAAACATGATCAGCACCAAGAACCCATGGGTGTTAGAATCATTACAATGTAATCTAGATTATTGACTCTAGTGCAAGTGGGAGACTGAAGGAAATATGCCTAGAGGCAATAATAAAGTTATTATTTTATATTTCCTTATTCATGATAAATGTTTATTATTCATGCTAGAATGGTATTAACCGAAAACTTGATACATGTGTGGGTACATAGACAAAACATCATGTCCCTAGTAAGCCTCTACTGGACTAGCTCGTTAATCAAATATGGTTAAGTTTCCTAATAATAGACATATGTTGTGATTTGATGAACGGGATCACATCATTAGGAGAATGATGTGATGGACAAGACCCATCCGTCAGCTTAGCATATTGATCGTTATGTTTTATTACTATTGCTTTCTTCATGTCAAATACATATTCCTTCGACTATGAGATTATGCAACTCCCGAATACCGAAGGAATACCTTGTGTCCTATCAAACGTCACAATGTAACTGGGTGATTATAAAGATGCTCTACAAGTATCTCCGAAGGTGTTTGTTCAGTTGGCATGCATCGAGATTAGGATTTGTCACTCCGAGTATCGAAGAGGTATCTCTGGGCCCTCTCGGTAATGCACATCAAAAGAAGCCTTGCAATCAAAGTGACTAATGAGTTAGTTATGGGATGATGTATTACGAAATGAGTAAAGAGACTTGCCGGTAACGAGATTGAACTAGGTATGAAGATATCGACGATCGAATCTCGGGCAAGTAACATATCGATGACAGAGGGAATACTGTATGTTGTCATAACGGTTCAACCGATAAAGATCTTCGTAGAATATGTAGGAGCCAATATGAGCATCCAGGTTCCGCTATTGTTTATTAACCGGAGAGGTGTCTCGGTCATGTCTACATATTTCTCGAACCCGTAGGGTCCGCACGCTTAATGTTCGATGACGATTTAGTATTATATGAGTTATGTGATTTGGTGACCGAATGTTGTTCGGAGTTGCGAATGAGATCACGGACATGATGAGGAGTCTCGAAATGGTCGAGAGGTATGATATATAGGATGATAGTATTCAGACACCAGAAGTGTTCTGGATAGTATCGGGTATTTATCGGAGTACCGAGGGGGTTACCGGAACCCCCAGGGGAAAGATATGGGCCATATGGGCCATGAGAGGGGAGCACACTAGCCCACAAGGGGTGGCGCCCCCCCCCCTATGGAAGCTGGCTGAATTGGAAAAGGAAAAGGGTGGGTTTGCCCCCCTTCCTTTCTCTCTTCTCCCTATCCTTTTCCCCCTCCGATAAAAAGGAAAGGGGGAGGCCAAATTGGGAGGACCCCAAATAGGATTCCTCCTACTTGGGGCACCCCTTTGGCTGCCTCTCCTCTCCTCCAACCTGTATATATGTGGGGAGGCACCGATAGAAGACACAACAACAACATCTGTTAGCCATGTGCGACGCCCCCTTCCATAGATTACACCCTCGGTCATATTCTTGCGGTGCTTAGGCGAAGCCCTGCGCGGCTCGCTTCACCATCACCGTCACTGCTTCATCGTGCTGATGGAACTCATCTACTTCCTCAACACTTTTCTGGATCAAGAGTTCGAGGGTCTTCATCGAGCTGAACGTGTGCAGAACTCGGAGGTGTCGTACATTCGGTACTTGATCGGTCAGAACGATAAGAAGCTCGAGTTCATCAACCGCGTTGTCAAACGCTTCCGCTTTCGGTCTACGAGGGTACGTAGACACACTCTTCCCCTCTCGTTGATATGCATCTCCTAGATAGATCTTCCGTGAGTGTAGGAATTTTTTTGAAATTGCATGCTACGTTTCCCAACAGTAGGAGCAGATGCTAATGTTATGAATGTATGGCAAGCTCGATCTGATGACTACTCGATAGTTCAGTGTGCCATGCTGCTTAGAATTGGGACTTCAAAGACGTTTTGAACATCATGGACCATATGAGATGTTCCAGGATTTGAAGTTAATATTTCAAGAAAATGCCCGAGTTAAGAGATATGAAGTCTCCAACAAGTTCTATGGCTGCAAGATGGAGGAGAACAGTTCTGTCATTGAACACATACTCAAAATGTCTGGGTATCATAATCACTTGACTCGGCTGGGAGTTAATCTTCCATATGATAGTGTTATTGACAACGTTCTTCAATCACTGACACCAAGCTACAAAGGCTTCGTGATGAACTATAATATGCAAGGGATGGATAAGACAATTCCCGAGCTCTTCACTATGCTCAATGCTGCGGAGGTAGAAATCAAGAAGGAGCATCAAGTGTTGATGGTTAACAAGACCACTAGTTTCAAGAAAAAGGGCAAGGGAAAGAAGGGGAACTTCAAGAAGAATGGCAAGCGAGTTGCCACTCTCGGGAAGAAGCCCAAAGCTGGACCCAAGCCTGAAACTGAGTGCTTCTACTACAAAGGGACTGGTCACTGGAAGCGGAACTGCCCCAAGTATTTGGCGGATAAGAAGGATGGCAAAGTGAACAAAGGTATATTTGATATACATGTTATTGATGTGTACCTTACTAATGCTCGTAGTAGCGCCTGGGTATTTGATACTGGTTCTGTTGCTCATATTTGCAACTTGAAACAGGGGCTATTGATTAAACAAAGATTGGCTAAGGACGAGGTGACGATGCGCGTGGGAAATGGTTCCAAAGTCGATGTGATCGCCGTCGACACGCTACCTCTACATCTACCATCGGGATTAGTTTTAGACCTAAATAATTGTTATTTGGTGCCAGCGTTGAGCATGAACATTATATTTGGATCTTGTTTGATGCGAGATGGTTATTCATTTAAATCAGAGAATAATGGTTGTTCTATTTATATGAGTAATATCTTTTATGGTCATGCACCCTTGATGAGTGGTCTATTTTTGTTGAATCTCGATTGAAGTGATACACATATTCATAATATTGAAGCCAAAAGATTCAAGGTTAATAATGATAGTGCAAATTATTTGTGGCACTGCCATTTAGGTCATATTAGTATAAAGCGCATGAAGAAATTCCATGCTGATAGGTATTTGATACTGGTTCGGTTGCTCATATTTATAACTCAAAACAGGGGCTACGGATTAAACGAAGATTGGCTAAGGACGAGGTGACGATGCGCGCCGGGAATGGTTCCAAGGTCGATGTGATCGCCGTCGGCACGCTACCTCTACATCTACCTTCGGGATTAGTTTTAGACCTGAATAATTGTTATTTGGTGCCAGCATTGAGCATGAACATTATATCTGGATCTTGTTTAATGCGAGACGGTTATTCATTTAAATCAGAGAATAATGGTTGTTCTAATTATATGAGTAATATATTTTATGGTCATGCACCCTTGAAGAGTGGTCTATTTTTGTTGAATCTCGATTGTGGTGATACACATATTCATAATATTGATGCCAAAAGATGCAAAGTTGATAATGATAGTGCAACATATTTGTGGCACTGCCGTTTAGGTCATATTGGTGTAAAGCACATGAAGAAACTCCAAGCAGATGGGCTTTTGGAATCACTTGATTATGAATCATTTGATACTTGTGAACCATGCCTCATGGGCAAGCTGACTAAAACTCTGTTCTCCGGAACAATGGAGCGAGCTTATGACTTATTGGAAATAATACATACCGATGTATGCGGTCCGATGAGTGTTGAAGTTCGTGGCGGGTACCGTTATTTTCTAACCTTCATAGATGATTTGAGCAGATATGGGTATATCTACTTAATGAAACACAAGTCTGAAACATTTGAAAAGTTCAAAGAATTTCAAAGTGAAGCGGAGAATCATCATAACAAGAAAATAAAGTTTCTATGATATGATTGCGGAGGCGAATATTTGAGTTACGAGTTTGGCCTTCATTTAAAACAATATGGAATAGTTTCACAACTCATGCCACCTGGAACACCACAGCGCAATGGTGTGTCCGAACGTCGTAACCATGCTTTATTAGATATGGTGCGATCTATGATGTCTCTTACCGATTTACCACTATCTATTTGGGGTTATGCATTAGAGACAGCTGCATTCGCGTTAAATAGGGCACCGTCTAAATCCATTGAGACGACACCGTATGAACTATGGTTTGGCAAGAAACATAAGATGTCATTTCTTAAAGTTTGGGGTTGCGACACTTATGTCAAAAGGCTTCAGCCTGATAAGCTCGAACCCAAATCGGAGAAGTGCGTCTTCATAGGATACCCTAAGGAAACAATTGGGTGCACCTTGTACCACAAATCCGAAGGCAAGATATTTGTTTCCAAGAATGGAAACTTTCTAGAGGAGTTTCTCTCGAAAGAAGTGAATGGGAGGAAAGTAGGACTTGATGAGGTAATTGTACCTTCTCTCGGATTGAAAAGTAGCTCATCAGAGAAATTCGTTCCCGTGATGCCTACACCAACTAGAGAGGAAGCTAATGATGATGATCATGAAACTTCAGATCAAGTTACTACAGGACCTCGTAGGTCAAACAGAGCATGTTCTGCACCAGAGTGGTACGGTAACCCTGTTCTGGAAGTCATGTTACTAGACCATGATGAACCTATGAACTATGAAGAAGCGATGATGAGCCCAGATTCCGATAAATGGTTTGAGGCCATGAAATCTGAGATAGGATCCGTGTATGAGAACAAAGTGTGAACTTTGGTTAACTTTCCCGATGATCAGCGAGCCATAGAGAATAAATGGATCTTCAAGAAGAAGACTGGCGTTGATGGTAATGTTACTGTCTACAAAGCTCGACTTGTCGCAAAAGGTTTTCGACAAGTTCAAGGAGTTGACTACGATGAGACTTTCTCACCCGTTGATATGCTTAAGTCTGTCCGAATCATGTTAGCAATTGCCGCATTTTATGATTATGAAATCTGGCAAATGGATGTCAAAACTGTATTCCTTAATGGATTTCTTAAAGAAGAGTTGTATATGATGCAACCAGAAGGTTTTGTCGATCCTAAATGTGCTAACAAAGTGTGCAAGCTCCAACGATCCATCTATGGACTGGTGCAAGCATCTCGAAGTTGGAATATACGCTTTGATGAGGTGATCAAAGCATATGGTTTTATACGACTTTCGGAGAAGCCTGTACTTACAAGAAAGTGAGTGGGAGCTCTGTAGCATTTCTAATATTATATGTGGATGCCATATTGTTGATTGGAAATTGATAACCCACAAGTATAGGGGGTCGCAACAGTTTTCGAGGGTAGAGTATTCAACCCAAATTTATTGATTCGACACAAGGGGAGCCAAAGAATATTCTCAAGTATTATCAGCTGAGTTGTCAATTCAACCACACCTGGAAAATTAATATCTGCAGCAAAGTATTTAGTAGAAAAGTAATATGATAGTAGTGGTAACGGTAGCAAAAGTTAATGATAGCCAGAGTAATGTTTTTGGTATTTTGTAGTGGTGATAGCAATAGCAACGGAAAAGTAAATAAGCAAAGAACAATATATGGAAAGCTCGTAGGCAATGGATCGGTGATAGAGAATTATGCCAGATGCGGTTCATCATGTAACAGTCATAACCTAGGGTGGCATAGAACTAGCTCCAATTCATCAATGTAATGTAGGCATGTATTCCGAATATAGTCATACGTGCTTATGGAAAAGAACTTGCATGACATCTTTTGTCCTACCCTCCTGTGGCAGCGGGGTCCTAGCGGAAACTAAGGGATATTAAGGCCTCCTTTTAATAGAGTACCGGACCAAAGCATTAACACATAGTGAATACATGAACTCCTCAAACTACGGTCATCACCGGTGAGTATCCCGATTATTCTCACTTCAGGGTTAACGGATCATAACACATAATAGGTGACTATAGACTTGCAAGATAGGATAAAGAGCTCTCATATATTGATGAAAACATAATAGGTTCAGATCTGAAATCATGGCACTCGGGCCCTAGTGACAAGCATTAAGCATAGCAAAGTCATAGCAACATCAATCTCAGAACATACACTACAAAAAATACACTTCCGTGATGATACGTGTTTGTCACAGTAGGTCGCGTTTTTTGTCATGCATGTACATCCATGACGATTTTATGACAGAATCAAGATAGTCATGCATGTTTTGTCGTAGAAGTGTTCCATGAAATTACCAAAATTATCATCACGGAAGTGTCCACTTCCATGACAATAAATCGCGCGTCACAGTAGTGCTTTCGTCACGGGTGACTGACATGTGGCATCCACCATAACGGAATGTCGTTAAGCTATCGAGTCTGGTTTTGGGTCCGATAACCCGTTAACAGCCCAGACCAATGGGGATTTTCCACGTGTAAAATCATCATTGGCCGCAGGAAACACGTGTTGCCTCATCGTTGGGACAGATGTCATCCACTCATTGGACAGGAGGCACCTATGATAGGTCGACATGTGGCAGGGCCCAACAGTGGCCCATTTCGGTGAAAAAGGCCGGCCCAGTAAAAATTAGCAGGCTGGCCCATATAAGGCCTACTTGTGTCAGGTTCATTTAAGCCCATGACCCATACGAGATGTGCCAATTCGGCCCGTTAATGGCCCGTTAAAGATTTGACACCATTGCAGCCCATCGTCAGTTTGAGCCCGTTAACAGCCCGCTATATATTTGGGCTCAATATCGGCCCGATGAGATTTCGGCCTGTTAACGGCCCATTTAATGGATGGGCCAATTTTCAGGATGTACATCTTTCGGCCTTTTAGCGACCCATTTAAATGTTGGGCTAATTTCCGGCCCAGTGTGTCTTTCAGCCTATTGACGGCCCATAAATCGGATGGGCCATTTGTAGTCGGACCTGAGTTTCGGCCTTTTAGCGGCCCATTTAAGTGTTGGGCCAATTTCTGGCCCGGTGTCACTTTCAGCCTGTTGACAGCCCATAAATCAGTTGGGCCATTTGTAGTCGGACCTGAGTTTTGGCCTTTTAGCGACCCATTTAAGTGTTGGGCCAATTCCCGGCCCTGTGTGCCTTTCGGCATGTTAACGGACCATAAATGAGTTGGGCCATTTGTAGCCAGACCTTAGTTTTGGATTTTTAACGACCCATGCCCTTCATGGTGCAATACCAGCCCGGTTTCTCTTTCGGCATGCTAAAGGCCCACAACACAGTTGGGTCGTTTACAATACAACCTGACTTTCGGCCTCTTATCGGCCCATGCTCTTCAGTACAAGCCCGCTGTCTCTTTCGGCCTGCTAAAGGCCTACGTGAAAGTGCAACTATCCCTAGGTGGTTTTGGTAATTCATAACAACATATAGCTCATTGAGCTAATGCTATTCCAAGATGACTATTTCAGGAAAGCTCAATGATTGGCATGGCATGGATGTGAAAGTGGAACCCTCAAAATGCTAAGGACAAAGGATTGGCTCAAGCTCAAAAGCTCAAGACTCTTCATTTTATATTTTAGTGATCCAAGATCACACTGAGTCTTTAGGAAAAGCCAATACTATCAAGGAGGGATGAGGTGTTGCTTAATGAGCCTCTTGCTTCATGTGCTTAGTGATATGCTCCAAAACCCTCAACTACTTTCCCATATCTACATATGACCTAAACCCTAAGCCAAACTCGGTCCTACCGATTCTTTCTATCCGGCGCCACCGAGTTTCACTTGTCATAAGCCACTGCCAAACCCTAGCAATTCGGTTCTACCGATAGGTATCTCGGTCTCACCGAGATGGGATTGCAAACTCTCTGTTTCCCTTTCATAACTTTTCGGTCTCATCGAAAGAGTGAATCGGTCCCACCGAGATTGCAATGTAAATTCAGTGTTTCCTTTTTGTAACTTTTCGGTCCCACCGAAAGAGCAAATCGGTCCCACCGAGTTTGCCTGACCAACTCTCTGGTTAGCTTATTACCAAAATCGGTCCCACCGAGTTTGTGTAATCGGTCTCACCGAGATTACGTTATGCCCAAACCCTAACCATATCGGTCCTACCGAGTTGCATGTCAGTCCCACCGAAGATCTCTAACGGTCACTAGGTTTACCTTTTCGGTCCGACCGAGTTTTTTGATTCGGTCCCACCGAGATTGGAAAACTGTGTGTAACGGTTGGATTTTGTGTGGAGGCTATATATACCCCTCCACCTCCTCTTCATTCGTGGAGAGAGCCATCAGAACACATACACAATTCCAGCTCATATGTTCTGAGAGAGAACCACCTACTCATGTGTTGAGACCAAGATATTCCATTCCTACCATATGAATCTTGATCTCTAGCCTTCCCCAAGTTGCTTTCCACTCAAATCTTCTTTCCACCAGATCCAAATCCTATGAGAGAGAGTTGAGTGTTGGGGAGACTATCATTTGAAGCACAAGAGCAAGGAGTTCATTACCTACACACCATTTGTTACTTCTTGGAGAGTGGTGTCTCCTAGATTGGCTAGGTGTCACTTGGGAGCCTCCGACAAGATTGTGGAGTTGAACCAAGGAGTTTGTAAGGGCAAGGAGATCACCTACTTTGTGAAGATCTACCGCTAGTGAGGCAAGTCCTTCGTGGGTGATGGCCATGGTGGGATAGACAAGGTTGCTTCTTCGTGGACCCTTCGTGGGTGGTTGCTTCTTCGTGGACCCTTCGTGGGTGGAGCCCTCCGTGGACTTGCGCAACCGTTACCCTTTGTGGGTGGAGCCCTCCATGGACTCGTGCAACCGTTACCCTTCGTGGGTTGAAGTCTCCATCAACGTGGATGTAGGATAGCACCACCTATCCGAACCACGGGAAAAACATCCGTGTCTCCAATTGCGTTTGAATTCTCCAAACCCTTCCCTTTACATTCTTGCAAGTTGCATGCTTTACTTTCCGCTGCCAATATACTCTTTGCATGCTTGCTTGAATTGTGTGATGATTGCTTGACTTGTCCTACAATAGCTAAAATCTGCCAAGAACTAAAATTGGGAAAAGGTTAAGCTTTTATTTGGTCAAGTAGTCTAATCCCCCCCTCTAGACATACTTTCGATCCTACACTACGGTATAGTTGGGCCATATGTAGCCCAAACTTAGTAACGGCCTGTTAACAGCCCGTGAAATAAATTGGGGCCACCTGTTGCCCGCTTCGATGTCGGCCTGTTAACGACCCGGGAGGTAAGAGGGCCGACCATTAACTTTCGGCCTAGTAACAGCCCATTAACTTAATGGGCCCCCTAAAGTTCGTTCATGTCTTTAGGCCAAATTAGATAATTTGAGCCCATTACGACGAGCAATTATGCACAGGACCAAAATCGATCAAGCAAAGGTACGGCATACAGGGAATAACGTTGCACATCCAGCATATATTACAGAAAATTACATCCACTAGGCAATCAAAGATTGATGCCAGTGCAAATAAATGAGCAGAACCTAACCATCTACAACGTCACAATCTGCAACCTCAACACAGATGACGCCCATAAGCATGTGGACAATTTCTTGCTGCTTTGCTACACTATCTCTGAAAAGATTGATCAGTTGTTGTGCCGCACGACTCTGCACCTCTGATTCATCCACCATTTCCATCATTGCTTCAGCCATTAATTGGTTCACAAACATACATTTATTCTGTTGCATTCGAGACAGAGGATACTGAACAGATTTAGATGGCGATTTTGGTAGGCTTGTATTATTGATAGTGGAGAGTGTCTCGACCACTGCATCATAACATAAATTAGGACGGGAACCAAACAGATTAATCATGAGTTATTGCCATATTACCTGGCCTAGATTTACTGGAAAGAAACAATGGGGTTTCCTTGCTATTTTCAGAGTTTGTCTTCTTATCTTCAGCAGCCTGCACAAAATTAACACACTAGCATTGCTATCATTGGCCAAGTCAGATAATAGGAAAGCAACATTGACACAACGAACATTTGGGCAACTAGCCTACATCAAATTAACACAATATGGCACAGCTATCATCAGCCAGGTAAGGTAATACGAAAGCAACATTGACACAATGAATGAATGGGCAACCAAAGAAGCACTACAATTCAGTAATGTGCGTGATATGAGATAGTACATTCATGCAGCTCAGTATGCAAAACTACCAGGCAGTTTTCCTTACAAAAATCAACATTGGCGCCTTTAACATTTTGCTACAACTAATTTTAGATTAGATAAAGGTTAGATTCATGCCGATTAACAAAATACATGCTGATGTAAAAATATAGTGATATACAACAGGTACTTACATCAGCATTGGAGCATAGAGAATTCCCGCAAGATATTTTCCTCGAATATGATCCCAATGGAGGAAGTCTTGTATCGTTTAACCTTATTTTCTAAAAGAGAGATGGGTAAGAAACATGTAGAAAATATGATCAGGATGTTATAAAATTTCATGATGCGAGGATATGCACACGCTTCTTAGAATGGAGTTGACATTCTTTTGCTGGACTGGAGCGGACTAGTTCTTTGGCCACTAGAATCTGCTTATTATCAGTGGGAGTTGGGTTTCTCTGTGCTGGAGCAGTATCTATGAAAAATGGAGTTGGTTTATTATCTCCTAGTGTTTGGATCTTTTGCAAAGACCTGGTTGTAACCCTTCAGATTCTAACATAGCCATCTTCCCCTTGCATGCCTTATATAGAAGAATGGTGATTCAATTATAAAACATGCTACAGCAGAGATGGAATAGGTACTGAAGAATAGAAAGGCATGACATATTGACATGTATTCCCTCCATCCAGAAATAAATGGATGGGTCTAGGCGTATTTCAGTTCTAGATACATCCAGTTTTATCCATTTCTGTGACATTTAATCCGGACGGAGGGACTATGATGTAAGAGCTAGGGATACAACAGGACAACACAGTAAAAAAACACTGAAAAACCCACTACAGAACCAAAGTATTCAAACCCACTGATATGAGATAGTACACTCATGCAGCTCAGGATGCAAAACTACCAGGCAGTTTTCCTTGCAAAAATCAACATTGTGGCCTTTAATCATACATTTTGCTACAACTAAATTTAGATCAGATAAAGGTTGGATTCATGCCGATTAACAAAATACATGCTGACGTAAAAATATAGTGATATACAACAGGTACTTACATCTACATTGGAGCACAGAGAATTCCTGCAAGAATCTTTCCTCATAAACGATACCATTGCAGAAATTCTTCTATCTGTTAAGCTTATTTTCTAAAAGAGAGATGGGTAAGAAACATGTAGAAAATATGATCAGCATGCTATAAAATTTCATGATGCAAGGATACACACACGCTTCTTAGAATTGAATTGACATATTTTTGCTGGACTGGAGCGGACTGGTTCTTTGGCCACTGGAATCTGCTTATTATCAGTAGGAGTTGGGTTTCTCTGTGCTGGAGCAGTATCTATAAAAACTGGAGTTGGTTTATTATCTCCTGGCATTTGGATCTTTTGCAAAGGCCTTGTTTGTAACCCTTCAAATTCTAACATAGTCGTCTTCCCCTTGCATGCCTTGTATAGAAGAATGGTGCTTTAATTATAAAACATGCGACAGCAGAGAGATGGAATAGGTACTGAAGAATAGAAAGGCATGACATATTGACATGTATTCCCTCCATCCAGAAAAAAATGGATGGGTCTAGGCGTATTTCAGTTCTAGATACATCCTTTTTTTATCCATTTTGGCAACATGTAATCCGGACAGAGGGAGTATGGTGTAAGAGCTAGGGATACAACAGGACAACACAGTAAAAAAACACTAGTTGAATGTAAAATTGTATGCTAGCGGAATACGTACAGAAATAACTAAGGCAACATACACGTGTATGATTGGGAAAATAAGATGGCATTGCAACAGAGCACTAGAATAGCACTTCAATGTAAAAAAACATGGTATGGTAGACAGATGAAGTACATACTGATGAATAACAATGCATAAGATATTCAGAAGCATGATGTCCAAATTAAGCAGATGGCATTGCGATAGAGTAGAATGACAGTACTTGAATTTGAAAACATGTTATCATGAATGGAATAGGTACTGAAAAACAGGAAGGCGTGACATATTTGCATGCATGATCAGCATGCTAAGCACATGGCATTGCAACAGAGTAGATACACTCCAGGACATTATATGCATGTTGTACCCATATCACAAGCAAGTTAGAGCAAGGACCTTATGGGGTGAAGAGGATTCATCATCTTTCTGCAAGTCTTCTGAAGAACTGCCATTACATGTTCCATCATATTGGGTATCATTGACATCAAGTTTATTGGCCTTTACATTCCTCCGTGAGGTTCTTGTGGATATATCAGTGTGTGCAATTATATCTGACATGCATGGAAGACAACTAGTATTTAGATTTATGTAATGAGTGCCTATAGGAGACGACATAAATAGTAGGACTGGGGTTAACTAGCAGCAACAGGTCTCATAAACTAAAGGGAGAACACAGATGAAAGCTACAAAATAGGTATCATTTGTACTCAAGATTAACTAGATGGCACACAAAAGTATTAAAGAACAACATAGGTAATACTAGAAGTGGTATAATACTATAATCACCAGCCTGTAGGATAGCATTGGCTGATGGATGATAACTATGGAACAGCGTTACCTAAAGAACAAGTATCTTAGCTGAACTATGGAACATCGTTAACTCCTGAACAAGACCCGTAACAGATCAGCATGAATATACAGTGAAATGTGATGATCTATTTTCCATGCTTAGATGAATAACAAAGCCATAAATGTTGCACACAAGTAAGATGAGGGTACAACCTATCTGGCTGCCATCCATAGGAGTGAGCATCATGTGCTGACTTGTCGATGGCCCTGCAGTTGTTGTGGCTTTCCATGTCGGGCACGCGCATTCGATTTAAGGAACTGTTGAGTGGGGACTATAGCTCCCTTCTGGTGTATGCTTCCCTTGTTGGAGCAGCTGCGGTGAGTCGGAAGATGGTGTGTCTCAAGATGCAGATAACGCATAATGTTAAGAACGACATATCTCTTTGATTTGAAGAAATACACTAAGAGATCAACAGCAAGGTACGAGAGTGGTCACATGTCTATTGACTGAATACTAAATTGGGGTCACACAATTTTATTTTATTTTGGTACTGTCCGATCTACGCCGGATGGCTGACTGTCTTGTGCCTCCCGGCTGACACTGTTCGGAATCTTCCCCGAAGATCCAGCGACCAACGACAGAGCAGCCTGCCTCCGCCATCCGTGGCCCTGGCCAAAACCCCGCTCCCCGCCCCACTGCACTGCCGTGGTTGCGCCGCCCCCGGGCCAATCCACAAAGACTCCCCGTCATCCAGATCCGGCGGCGGCAGTACCTTCAACCCACGCAACTCTAAAAGATAGCCATCTAAGCGCTGCTTCCGCGGCGAACTTGCGGCCCCGCACCCTTACGTTAGACACCAGCCAACCGGCAACCTAGGAGCTCCGCCGCCTCGAGGGGTGTTGCTTCCCATTAGGAATCGATTGGCCCAGAATAAAAATTCAGACAACTGACGCCTAAATAAAGTGATTTCAGATGAGGGTGCGACCTATCTGGCGGCATGGTGAAGTAGGCAGGTCCAACTGCCGAGTCGGTGAGGCCAGCGCGGTTGCGGTGGCGACCGGCGGCAGGGAAAGAGCGATGTCGCGACGGTCGACGGCTACACGGAAGCAACACCAGGACTCTAGATGGATCCGAAGTTTGAGCCGTTCCGGCGCCGTGAACAACGGTGGGGGTGAATCGGCTCCGGTACGGTTCACGCGGCCGTCGTCGAGGTAGCACCAGCAGCACGGAGTAAGAGGCACACGGCCCAGTGCACGACGGCAAATGGACAGCGTCTCCGGCATTAGGGAGGAGGGCGACTGTGAAATTGGTGCGGTGGGGGCGCCATGGAGGTGGGGCTGAGGTTTCGCGGCTCGGGAGAAGGGAGCTTCCCGGGGAGAAGGTGATTTGGGCCCACGAGGTATGAATGGGGGGCGGGGGGAATTGGGAGGGGAGTGGAACCATGTCTTACGGACGCATTTGTCTGAAATGTGAGGGGGAGTTACAGTTCTACCCTTGCCTATAGGCTTCTTGGCTTGTGTCTGTGTACTGAGGGTCGGGGATAGTAGAGTAACTTTGCTTCTCCCCAAATAGTGGGCGGGAGCGATTTCGAGCGAGGAGGGCGTGTTTTGAACTATAGTGGGCGTGAGCGATTTCGGGCGAGGAGAGCGTGTTTTGAAATAGTGGGCGCGAGCTATTTTGGGCGAGGAGAGCGTGTCACCATGATTTATGAATTATTCGGCACATGTCATTTCGGCCGAGGAGAAGGCGCGCTTGGATGAAGTTACGAACCTACCCTCGATGTACAACGGGCCAATTGATGTGTGTCCCACATAGGACGGTAATTTTGCGTCTCCCATTTATTTGCTCGGGCGAATTCCACTGAGCAGAGAGGATGTTTAACGGTTCGTTCAAATTTTGGGAGAACGAGCATCCACATCTACCTTACCAAGTCGATTCGGATCAAATTTTGAAATATTAGCTTGCCACTTCTTTTTTAGATGGAGAGATGATGCTCGGGAGTAATGTGTTTTTACATGCTCATTGCTGGCGATTTACTATATGACAAATAGTTGACCCACTCAAAAGCGCGAATCAAACCCAAAATGAAATATCTCGATTCAATGAAATAGCTCATTCAGTAGGTCAAAATAGTGAACTAAATCCAAAATTGAACACCTCAATCGAGTAGCATGTTGTACAGTATTATAGTACTCCATGGACATATTGAAAGTCAAATTAATGAACTTGTTTGATATACACATATATCCATTCATGTGTGGATTGCAGACAAGATGTTCTCCAATTTAAATATTTGAATGCAAGTTTATATCGAAACATGGTTTATATCAGTCTTTGATGCATAAAACGCGACCTCCCCCTCTCCCGGACTCCTGTTCTCTCTCTCTCTCTCGCCGTCAATCTTCAATTCTGTTGCACGCATCCAACACAAAAACCTT